>NC_092759.1:16827787-16938052 GCF_047496795.1 Chiloscyllium punctatum | reverse complement strand
AGCACAGAGTGGACAGTGAGAGCCTTTTTCCTCAGATGATAATGGCTAGCACAAGGGGACATAGCTTGAAACTGGAGGGGTGATAGATATAGGACAGATGTCAGAGGTAGGTTCTTTACTCAGAGAGTAGTCGGGGCGTGGAACGCGCAGCCTGCAACAGTAATAGACTCAAGGTTAAAGCGGTGCTAGTAAAGCACAGCAGATCAGCAGCATCCGAGGAGCAGGGAAAACAGCTCTTCATCAGGAATGAGTCACAGCAGTAGACTCGCCAAGTTTAAGGGATTTAAATGGTCATTGGATAAACATATGGATGAGGATGGAACAGTGTAGGTTAGATGGGCTTCAGATTGGTTTCACAGGTCGGTGCAACATCGAGGGCCAAAGGGCGCTGGAATGTTCGATTGACATCCTTGTCACGACAGAATCCCAATGGATTCGCACCTCACCAGGGAGTGTGCACCCAGGGTGAATCCAGACTTGTAGACTGTAGGCAGAGCTTGCTCAGACTCAACCTAGCTCCCCCTGGCCCACACAGCAAGGCATCTCAGCCTTCTCACCTGAAGCAGGGCAGGGCTGGCAAGGGAGGAAGGAGTTGAACCCACCACCTTCTGATTGGAAGGCAGTGGGGGGTGGGGGTCACAGGGGATTTGAGAGTCAGCCATGCTCCTCAGGAACTAAACCCTGATGTCTAGCACAAGGATAAACACACCCCACTCTGCAGGACCCGGAGGGAGGGGGCGATGCACACAATCCTGGTTTGTGGGGGGGGGGGGCAGATGGATAATGCACACAGTCCTGACTGGGGCAGGGTGGGGAGGGGAGGGGAGAGGGCAAATGCACACAGTCCTGAGATTACTGTCCTTCCAAATAAACATGTTGGACCTTAACCTGGAGTTGTGTGATTTTCCACTGCGTCCACCCCCCGTCCAACACGAGCTCCTCCACATCACGGGAGTATTGCACAGAGTCTACCCTGGGGTGGGGGAGGGGGAGGGGGGTGACATTGCACAGAGTCTACCCTGGGTTGGGGGGGGGGGGGTGACATTGCACAGAGTCTACCCTGGGGTGGGGGGGGGGGTGACATTGCACAGAGTCTACCCTGGGGTGGGGGGGGGGGGGGTGACATTGCACAGAGTCTACCCTGGGGGGGGGAGGGGGGGGGTGACATTGCACAGAGTCTACCCTGGGGTGGGGAGGGGGGGGGGGTGACATTGCACAGAGTCTACCCTGGGGTGGGGAGGGGGGGGGGGTGACATTGCACAGAGTCTACCCTGGGGTGGGGAGGGGGGGGGGGGGTGACATTGCACAGAGTCTACCCTGGGGTGGGGGGGGGGGGTGACATTGCACAGAGTCTACCCTGGGGTGGGGAGGGGGGGGGGGGGTGACATTGCACAGAGTCTACCCTGGGGTGGGGTGGGGGGGGGGGAGGGGGGGGAGGGGTGACATTGCACAGAGTCTACCCTGGGGTGGGGGGGGGGGGGAGGGGGTGACATTGCACAGAGTCTACCCTGGGGTGGGGGGGGGGGGTGACATTGCACAGAGTCTACCCTGGGGTGGGGGGGAGGTGACATTGCACAGAGTCTACCCTGGGGTGGGGGGGGGGGGTGACATTGCACAGAGTCCCTGGGGTGGGGGGGGGGGGGGGGTGACATTGCACAGAGTCTACCCTGGGGTGGGGGGGGGGGTGACATTGCACAGAGTCCCTGGGGTGGGGGGGGGGGGTGACATTGCACAGAGTCTACCCTGGGGTGGGGGGGGGGGGGGTGACATTGCACAGAGTCTACCCTGGGGTGGGGGGGGGGGTGACATTGCACAGAGTCTACCCTGGGGTGGGGGGGGCGAAATTGCACAGAGTCCCTGGGGTGGGTGGGGGTGAAATTGCAGAATCTGGAGGCGGGGGGTAAAGGGGGGGGGGGGGGAAATCGCACAGAGTCTGTCCTGGGGTGTGGGGGGGGGGGGGGTGAAATTGCACAGAATCTGCCCGGAGGTGGGTGTGAAATCACCCACAGTTTACCCTGGGGTGGGAAAGACCCCGGAGAGCAGCTGAATTTGCCAGGACCAGACAGGGAAGAGGCGACACAAAAACTGAAATCAAAAAACTCTCGCTGCTCCAAAACTCCGCAAAACACAAACTCAGACAAAACAAACTTCCCCCCCCACCACCCACCCACCGTTTGACCAAATCAAAATGCATTTGAGCGCGACACTTTCCTCTCGCCCCCCTGTTCATTTCAACTCAGTCCACCTTCCCTCCCTCCAAGTCCCGAGGATTGCGCTACCCCCAGCCCTCCTTACTTGTCTCTGAAGGCTGCTCTCCCAGGCTTGCAGAGACCGGGACAGACTGAGACACTTGAGCCAGGACAGGGCAGCCAGTGCCAGGCTGGAAAAAGCCAGAGAGACCGCTAGAGCTGTCAGCAACGCCAAGCGGATCTTCCACCTCAGCCTCCTAACCCCGGCCATTCCTCCGACGCCCACCTGTCCCATCCTGCTGCAGACTGGTGCTCCGGGGACGGGGCAGGACATAAACTTGGCGGAGGAACTTGGCTCAGGACGTCTTTCATTTAAATATAATCTTCCCCCACCACCCCCCTGCTCTTCCCCCAGCACCTTCCCTGAACTGATAGAACTGTTCCTCACACACCAGGAAGGACAGACCTTTGCCAACAGGAAACTGATTCCTTTTCCTAGCCTCCCCAGGAGACTCAACACTTAAAGAGGCATTGCTTGCTCTTGAAGCATCCTGTAGCCGAATAGCTGTCCGGCCAGCTCCACGCTGGCGAGACTCCAGAAACCAACAAGCACTTTTTTTTTAAAAAAAGGAGCTGCATTTCTGTAGCGCCTCCCGCATCTTCAGGCCGACAGGGCGGTCCATTTTTGAAGGGGTGGGTGATGTCACAGCTGCAGGCGACCAATCTGCTCACAGCGAGCTACCCCTCACCCACCCCACCCCCACCCCCCCCCCCCCCCCCCCCACCCCCCCCAAACAATAAACTCAATTTGTTTTACTTTGTACTGATGTTGATTGGAAGATACTGGAGTAGAAACAAACTTTTGGAACGGGTGGGGTCCCTAAAGTCCACCAAAGGGGTTAACCGAAAGCAGACACCTCCAACAGAGCAGTATTCTCTCAGTGCGACCACCAGACCTTACAGCTTGAACTGGAGAGAGAAAAAGTGAGAGAGAAGCTTATACCCAGTCAAATAGCTGGCCATTATTCACTGTCCAGAACCTAGGGGTTCAGGTATTTAATTCTGTGAAATTTGCGTCATCTGTAGACAGGAGGGGGTTAAGAAGGTATTTGTCATGCTTGCCTTCATTGCTCAGACCTTGGAGTACAGGCATTGGGACGTCATGTTGAGGTTGTACAGGACATTAGTGAGACCTCGAGGTAAATACAATGACTGCAGATGCTGGAAAGATTCCTGATGAAGGGCTTTTGCCCGAAACGTCGATTTCGCTGCTCGTTGGATGCTGCCTGAACTGCTGTGCTCTTCCAGCACCACTAATCCAGTATTAGTGAGACCTCTTCTGGAGTACTGTCCAGTTCTGGTCCCCCTGTTATAGGAAGGATATTATTAAACTGGAGAGGGTCCAGTAGAGATTCACCAGGATGTTGCTGGGTATGGAGGGTTTGGGTTATAGAGAAGGCCTGGGACATTTTTCACTGCAATGTAGGAGGCTGAGGGGCGACCTTATAGAGGTTTATAAAACCATGAGGAGTATAGATAAGGTGAATGGCAGGTGTCTTTTCCCTAGGGTGGGGGGGGGGGGATTTCAAGACTAGGGGGCACATTTTTAGAGTGAGTGGAGAGAGATTTAAAAAAGACACGAGGGGAAATTCTTTTTACACATAGAGCGCGGTTTGTGTGTGGAATGAGCTTCCTGGATGCAGGCACAGTTGCAATGTTTAAGAGACATTTGGATAAGTCCATGAATGGGAAAGATTTGGAGGGATATGGGCCAGGAGCAGGCAGGTGGGACTAGTTTAGTTTGGGATTGTGGTCAGCATGGACTGGTTGGGCCGAAGGGTCTGTTTCTGTGCTGTGTGTGTGACTCCATGTACTGTGCTCTCTGGACTTGTGGGTCAGGCAACTAATAATTGCCACTTCGGAAGAGATGGACAGGCAGCAGGTTTCACAAAGATTTCACAGTGGACAGTCTGGGGGTGTTGGTGGGGAATGGGTTAATAATTGCTGCGTTTGGGAGCTGGCTGTGTGGAAATTGGCTACAAACATTTGACTGACAATTGGCTGTTTCAAAATTTGTTCCTGAGTTTGGTGTGACATTGATGGGATGGTGGAGGGTCAGTTGTGAGAGACGAAACTGATAATTAGCCACACGTGGGTGAGGGCTTCGAGAGGAGAATAGCTGGACAGGATATAAAGCACGCGCTACAAAGTGGGGTGATGCAGGACAGCCCTTCACTTAACGTGCGACTCAGTACTACATTAGAATAGCTAGGTATCTGTTATTTTATACACTGAAACCACCCAACTGTTCAATTAGATTCCAGTCTGTCACTCACTCCCAGGTAGCTGTTATTCTGTATATAAACCATCCTGAACCCCTCGATTAGATTCCAGTCTGTAACTCACTCCCGGGTATCTGTTATTCTGTATATAAACCACCCTGAACCCTCGATTAGATTCCAGACTGTAATTCATTCCGGGGTATCAGTTACTTTGTATCTTAACTCATATATAATGCACTCCCTGGTATCTGTTAGATTAGATTACTTACAGTGCGGAAACAGGCCCTTCAGCCCAACCAGTCCACACCGACCCGCCGAAGCGCAACCCACCCATACCCCTACATTTACCCATTACCTAATGTAAATTACCTATCACTATGGGCAATTTAGCATAGCCAATTCACCTGACCTGTACATTTTTGGACTGTGGGAGGAAACCCACGCAGACACAGGGAGAACAGGCAAACTCCACACAGTCAGTCGCCTGAGGCGGGAATTGAACCCGAGTCTCTGGCGCTGTGAGGCAGCAGTGCTAACCACTGTGCCACCGTGCTGCCCTGTTGTTCGATGTGAAGTACCCAAACCTTCAATTAGCTTCTAAACTCTTGACATTTGTGTAATTTTTAATTGATTGCAGCCCGGTTCTGCCATTACACAGTGTAGAATCATCTGGAATTCCGCACGTGTAAAAAAAACCAGGAGTTGTTGTCAGTCTTCAGAGGAGGAATGTGACAGCATCTCCAATATTGCCACCTTAGGATCCAGGCCAGCAGATGTGACTGTGGTCTCAGTATAGATTTGAGATCTTTCTCGCTCGTTCTGCATGTCCTGCTATGTAAATGAGAATCAGTGTCCTCTGCTATCCCCTGCAAGTGTTCGGTTATGCCAAAACACACAGTGGCACTCAGTGGATAAGAAGCAACGTCACTTATAGGATGGAGGACTGACATCTGAGAGAGAGGCAGTCTGTGTCGAAGAGCTGGCATTTGGACCGAAATGGGCCAAGGGAACAGGTGCTAACCTCGGATGCCCCCAGAAAGTGTTGGCATTTGAGAAAGTGTTAGAAATGCAAGGAAGTGGTAATTGAAAGCAGGAATTGTGAGCGGAATTGTTGGTGGGGGCAACCAGGGAGGGGGGAAAATCAGTCAGCTGAGTTGAGAATGGTGTCTGACACCGAACACGCCACATCTTGAATGTGAATGTTAAAGTGCTCAAAGCGGTGTTAGCTTTCACGCTGTCTCTCTGTTTACACTGCTCAGGTTGCTATCAATAACATCTCAGTGTAGCCAATGCCATGAACCGGTCCCCAGCCTCTAATTTGACGGGAAGTAGATCAACAACACAGAGGCAAAATATCACTCACTGGCTTTTACACTCATTTCAAAGCACTGCTCCAAAGAGAGACGTGTTGCTGAAGCTTTTCACCTTGCGCTCGTCAGGACAAACACAAGAACGCCACATTGGGCGGGGAGACGGCCTGGTGGCGTTATCACTGGACTGTTAATCCAGGTGGTGTCTGGGGACCCCGGTTCAAATCCCACCACGGCAGATGGTGAAATTTGAATTCAGTAGAAATGTGGAATTAAGAATCTAAGGACGACCTTGAATCGATTGTTGGAAAAATCCATCTGGTTCACGAGTGTTCTTTAGGGAAGGAAACTGCCATCCTTACCTGGTCTGGCCTACACGTGACTCCAGACCCACAGCAATGTGGTTGACTGCCCCTCCGAGCAATTAGGGATGGGTGCTAAATGCTGGGTCTAGCCAGTGACAACCTCATCCCCTTAGCAAATAAAACGAAACTCCACATGATGACAAAATCTGTTCAACTAGCAGGAAAGAGGCCAGACTGATTCACAAGGTGACTTTGGCAGCTGCTGCCCCCACCACCACCTGACCTGACGCATTGAGGTTCAGAGTTCAAAACCCCGCCCCAGTGTGATTTCAATAACGATGAATTAAATCTATCATTGATAGCGAGGAGCTCTGTGATGGCGCCCGTGAAAGTATGATCGATTGTGTTGTAAAAGGAAACACCATAACTGGTCCTTCGGTGAATGAAATCTGCCATCCTTAGCCCGTCTGGCTCTACACATAACTCCAGACTCCACAGACTACCCCTTTAGCTGCCCTCTGTAATGACCTGAGGAAGCCACTCAATTCAATGTTAATTTGGGATGGGCGGGGGGGGGGGGGGGGGGGGGGGGGGAACAGTTGCCAGAGATACCAGATGTGTTCCAGTTGGCTTTTTCCTTTGAGATTACAGAATCCCAGTTGTGTTGCTGCTCAAGGCAGCCTGCACTATGCTCTCATGTTACAGTAGTGACCACTTCCATAAAAGAACTCCAGTGGCATGTTCTGTGGTTGCAAAAGGAGCTGAAGAATTGCAATCTTTTCTTCTGCAAAGATTCCTTCCTCCCGGGTCAGGTACCTCTCCACTGCCCTTCCATTATCGTTCTACTTGGTACAAAGTACGAGTCTCATTATTCCGACCCCAGATACATCAAACCCCTCCCTGGGCTTTCTCTCTCCACAGATGCTGCTTTGACCCTTCGGGGGGGCCTTGCAAGGTTTCTTCTGCTTAGAGTCCAAAATAGCAGCCTCATCTTATCGGTTGCAACGGATGTGGTTCTGTCCCTGGCAGCTGGTAAGTATCACTGCGCAAGAGAAACAGCCACAGAGTCAGTGGACAGCACACCCCTGAGAGAACCTATTCAGTTTGTCACTTTGCACCGACTGATTCAGTCCAGTCAGTCCTGTTCCCTCTCACTCTTTCCTCACAAAGCTCCTATACCCATCTCCTCCTTTTGGAAGGCTTTAAGAAATAAGAACAGGAGGAAGCCATTCGACCCCTCGAGTTTCCTCCAAGTGTGGCTGATCCAACATTCCCCATGTCCATAACCCTTGACTGATGTAGAATCTGTCTCAGCCTTCAATATACACAAGGTCTTTACCCCCACAGCTCTCTGTGGTACGGAGTTCCCTATATGGAATGAGCTGCCAGAGGGGGGGTGGTGGAGGCTGGTACAATGACAACATTTAAAAGAATCGATAATTGAGTGGGAAGGGTTTAGAGGGATATGGGCCAACTGCTGGCAAATGGGACTAGATTAGGTTAGGATATCTGGTCGGCATGGACAAGTTGGGCCAAGAGGTCTATTTCCGTGCTGCGCAACTCAATGACACTATTGATGAGAACAATTTCTTTGTCAAAACACCTCGGATAAATCACCTCTTGATCTCTTGAGCGTCAAGGATTTTTTACAGGAATGCCATTGGAATGTCAATGTCCAAAGTCATCCTTCACATTGAAATGTTATGTTTTGGAATCCTGGGAAAGCAAGAGGTGAGACCAGTTCTGGCAAAGAGTCGCTGGAGTCAAAGGGTTAACTCTATGTTTTTCTCTCTCTGCAGAGGTTACCAGACCTGCTGAGTTTCTCCAGTGCTTCCAGTTTCTCGAGCAAGAAGTTAGACACTGGTTTGAACTGACAGAGTCACTTTGACCCACGATTCTAACATGCAAAGTCCTTTCATCAGTCCCATTTGCAAATATAAATCTCAGAGACTTCAGCAAAGTTACTGTACATAGCCATAGGACGAACACTCTCTGTGGGTTTGAGTCATACCTGACACATAGGAAGACGGTGGTGGTTGTTGGAGGGTCAGTCATCCCAACTCCCGGTCATCTCTGCAGGAGTTCCTGAGGGTAGTGTCCTCAGGCCCAACCATCTTCAGCTGCATCATCAATGCCCTTCCCTCCACCATAAGGTCAGAAGTGGGGATGTTCGCTGATGATTACACAATGTCCAGCACCATTTGCCACTCCTCAGATACTGAAGCAGTCCGTGTCCAAATGCAACGAGATCTGGACAATATCAAGGTTTGGGCTGACAAGTGGCAAGTAACATTCTGAAGAAAGGTCACTGGTCCTGAAACGTTAATTCTGCTTTCTCTCCAAAGATGCTGCCAGACCCTGCTGAGTTTCTGCAACAATTTCTGTTTTTAGTTCAGATTTCCAGCATCTGCGGTTCTTTGACTTATGACATCAAGTAACATACATGATGGACAAGTCCGACAGGAGAGAAGCTAATCATTGTACAATGGCAGTATCATCACGAAACCTCCCACTGTCCATATTGTTGCTGGTACCATTGACCAGAAACTCAACTAGAATAGCCATACTGCAGCTATAAAGCGCAGGTCAGAGGCTGGGAATTCTGCAATGAGCAACTCACCTCCTGAGTCCCCAAAGCCTGTCCACCATAAGATAAAGAAGCAGAATTGGACCATTCGGCCCATCAAGTCTGCTCTGCCATTCAAACATGGCTGTCTATCAGGCACACGTCAGGAGAAAACTAGCCACCAGGATACATGAACACCAACTAGCCACAAAGCAGCATGACTCTCACTCACTAGTATCCTTACACACCACTTCGACTGGGACAACACCTCCATCCTGGGACAAGCCAAACAGAGACACACACGAGAATTCCTAGAAGCATGACATTTCAACCAGAACTCTATCAACAAACACATTGACTTGGATCCCATTTACCACTCCCTGAGAAAAAGAACAGGAAATGACATCACCAGGAAATGATTAGATTCTCTACAGTGTGGAAACAGGCCCTTTGGCCCAACAAGTCCACACAGCCCCACTGAAGAGAAACCCACCCAAATCCATTCCCCTACCCTATATTTACCCCTACCCTATATTTACCCCTGACTAATGCACCTAACACTATGGGCAATTTAGCACAGCCAATTAACCTGACCTGCACATCTTTGGACTGTGGGAGTGTCACCACAGGAAATGACATCACCAACCCAAGGAAACTCAAACATATAAATAGAAAGCGGGCGACACCACCGGTGCTTCAGTTGGAGGCTCACTGAAGATGTTACCTAGTATGGTGACGAAACATCTGAAAATGAACCTTGCAGCTCAGTGAGCAAACCTACATCCACATACTCTCCATTTACCTGGATGGGTGCAGCTCCAACAACACCTCAATAAGCTAAATACCAACCAGGACAAAGCAGTCTGCTTCATGGGAACCATAACCACCACCTTCAATACTCACTCCCTTTACCACTGCTGCACAGTGTGTACCGTCTATAGAATGCACTGCAGCGTCCCAGCAAGGTAGCTTCCAAACTCCTGACGTCTACCATCTAGAAGGACAAACGCAGCAGATACGAGCGAACACCATCCCACTTGCGAGTTCCCCTCCGAGCCCCTCCCCATCCTGACTTGAAAATACATCGGCCGTTCCTTCAGTGTCTCTGCGTCAGAACCCTGGAACTCCCTCCCAAACAACACCCCACACTACATGGGACTGCGGCAGTTCAAGAAGGCAGCTTACCCCCCCCCCACCAACCTTCTGAAGGGGGCAATTAGGGATGGGGTGATAAATGCAGGGTCCAGCCAGAGAGACCCATATCCCATAAAACATGAAGTCCAGATAAGATCTCTGACTGGGTAAAAGTAATGATTTTGACATCTTTCCAGATCTGATGAATTATTTATTCACTTTGACTTTTCACTCTGGTGTACCGACACTGTGTATACATCACTGTTGACTCTCTAGGTGCTTATCTTGATGTTGGTGGTTGGAGTGTCCAGGTTTTACGAACTCACTCAACCTCTGGGTGTGTCCTCCAAATGTCACAATGCCCCCCCCATCCCCAACGGGACCTTTGCTCCTGGTTTAAGGAGTGACAAGGCTTAAGGCAGACAGAGTTTAATTTGGATAAATGTGAGGTGTTACATTTTGATCAAGCAATTCAGAGCAGAACTTACATGCTTAATGGTAGGGCGCTGGGGAATGTTGCTGAACAAAGAGACCTCGGTTCATAGCTCCTTGAGAGTGGAGTCGCAGGTAGACAGGATAGTGAAGAAGGCGTTTGGTATGCTTGTCTTTATTGGTCAGTGCATTGAGTATAGGAGTTGGGAGGTCATCGTGTGGCCATACAGGTCATTGGTTAGGTCACTTTTGGAATACTGTGTGCAATTCTGGTCTCCCTCCTATCAGAAGGATGTTGTGAAACTTGAAAGGGTTCAGAAGAGGTTTGCAAGGATGTTAGAGTCATAGAGATGTACAGCATGGAAGCAGACCTTTCGGTCCGACTCATCCAAGGATGTTGCCAGGGTTGGAGGGCTTGAGCTGTAGGGAGAGGCTGAACAGGCTGGGGCTGTTTTCCCTGGAGCATCAGAGGCAGAGGGGTGACCTTATAGAGGTTTATAAAATCATGAGGGGCATGGATAAGGTGAAGAGTCAAGGTCTTTTCCCCTGGGGTGGGGGAGTCCAGAACTAGAGGGCATAGGTTTAAGGTGAGAGGGGAAAGATTTAGAAGGGACCTAAGGGAGAACTTTTTCACACAGAGGGTGGAGTGTATATGGAACGAGCTGCCAGAGGAAATGGTGGATAGGCACACCGCAAGGCAGGCAGCATCAGGAGGGACAGGCAGGAGGCTGGGAGAACACAGCAAGGCAGGCAGCATCAGGAGGGACAGGCAGGAGGCTGGGGGAACACAGCAAGGCAGGCAGCATCAGGAGGGACAGGCAGGAGGCTGGAAGAACACAGCAAGGCAGGCAGCATCAGGAGGGACAGGCAGGAGGCTGGAAGAACACAGCAAGGCAGGCAGCATCAGGAGGGACAGGCAGGAGGCTGGGAGAACACAGCAAGGCAGGCAGCATCAGGAGGGACAGGCAGGAGGCTGGGGGAACACAGCAAGGTAGGCAGCATCAGGAGGGACAGGCAGGAGGCTGGGGGACACAGCAAGGCAGGCAGCATCAGGAGGGACAGGCAGGAGGCTGGGAGAACACAGCAAGGCAGGCAGCATCAGGAGGGACAGGCAGGAGGCTGGGAGAACACAGCAAGGCAGGCAGCATCAGGAGGACAGGCAGGAGGCTGGGAGAACACAGCAAGGCAGGCAGCATCAGGAGGGACAGGCAGGAGGCTGGGGGAACACAGCAAGGCAGGCAGCATCAGGAGGGACAGGCAGGAGGCTGGGGGAACACAGCAAGGCAGGCAGCATCAGGAGGACAGGCAGGAGGCTGGAAGAACACAGCAAGGCAGGCAGCATCAGGAGGGACAGGCAGGAGGCTGGGAGAACACAGCAAGGCAGGCAGCATCAGGAGGGACAGGCAGGAGGCTGGGGGAACACAGCAAGGCAGGCAGCATCAGGAGGGACAGGCAGGAGGCTGGGGGAACACAGCAAGGCAGGCAGCATCAGGAGGGACAGGCAGGAGGCTGGGGGGACACAGCAAGGCAGGCAGCATCAGGAGGGACAGGCAGGAGGCTGGGGGACACAGCAAGGCAGGCAGCATCAGGAGGGACAGGCAGGAGGCTGGGGGGACACAGCAAGGCAGGCAGCATCAGGAGTGACAGGCAGGAGGCTGGGGGACACAGCAAGGCAGGCAGCATCAGGAGGGACAGGCAGGAGGCTGGGGAACACAGCAAGGCAGGCAGCATCAGGAGGGACAGGCAGGAGGCTGGGGGGACACAGCAAGGCAGGCAGCATCAGGAGTGACAGGCAGGAGGCTGGGGGGACACAGCAAGGCAGGCAGCATCAGGAGGGACAGGCAGGAGGCTGGAAGAACACAGCAAGGCAGGCAGCATCAGGGAGGACAGGCAGGAGGCTGGGGGGACACAGCAAGGCAGGCAGCATCAGGAGGGACAGGCAGGAGGCTGGGGGACACAGCAAGGCAGGCAGCATCAGGAGGGACAGGCAGGAGGCTGGGGGACACAGCAAGGCAGGCAGCATCAGGAGGGACAGGCAGGAGGCTGGGGGGACACAGCAAGGCAGGCAGCATTAGGAGGTGGAGAAGTCAACACTTCAGGTGTAACCCAAAGTCCTGAAGAAGGGTTATACCTGAAACATTGAGTTCTCCAACTGATGCTGCCTGGCTTGTTGTGTTCTTCCAGCCTCCTGCCTGTCTACCTTGGATTCCAGCATCTGCAGTGTTTTTTTAAAATCTCAAACAGGAGGTGGTGGACGCTGATACAATGACAACATTTAAAAGGCATCTGGATGGGTTTATGAACAGGAAGGGATTACAGGAATATGGGCCGAATGCTGGCAAATGAGACTAGATTAGTTTAGGATATCTGGTCAGCATGAACGAGTTGGACTGAAGGGTTCTGTTTCCGTGCTGTACATCTCTATGACTCTCAGGGTCACTGGACCCTCAATATTAACTCTGATTTCTCTCCGCAGACCTGCTGAGTTTCTCCAGCAATTTCTGTTTCCGTTAGTGACTTAAATCAGTTTGTTCTTGACCCTTCTACGAGTGGGAACATCTCCCTATCTACTCTGTCCAGATTTCTCGTGACTTTGTAAACCTCCACCAGATCACCTTCTACTCTCCAAGGAGAATAGTCCTGACCTGTATTGTCTGTCCTCACAGTTCACCCATGGAACGATTTCCTTGAACCTTTTCAGCACTCTCCCCAGTATGTCCATGTTCTCACTATAGTGTGGTGCCTAGAGCTATACACAATGTTCCAGCTGAGATCAACCAGTGACCTGTGTTAGTTCAGCATAATCTCCCTGCTCCTGTACTCAATGTCCTGATTAATAAAACTCAAGAACAAGCACGCTTTATTAACTGCTCCCCCCACTTTGAGTTGCCACCTTTCGTGATTTATACATACATTTGCCAAAGTCCCTCTGCTCTCACACGACTTAAGAACTATATGCTTTATTTTAGACTGACTGTCCATGTAATTCTCACTAAATGCATCGCTATTGATCTGTCAGCTGCCTGTCTATTTGTCTACATAATTTTGGAATTCTACACTGTCCTCCTTAGTGGTCTTCCAGGTGTTGTGTCATCTGCAAGGTTTGAAATTGTCCCTGCACACCAGAATCCAGATCATGGATATATTTGAGGGAAAACAGGGGGCCCCAGTACTGACCCCTAGCAACCATTCTTCAGCGAGTGTGTCAGTATTTACAGGGGGGGGGTACCCGAGGGGAGCGAAAAACTGACTGTTTCTTCTTCAATAATTGACGGGAAGAGGGTGATACTGTCTCGACCCAGCATTTATTGCCCACCCCTAATTCCCCAGAGGGCAGTTACGAGTCAACCAAATTGTTGTGGGTCTGGAGTCACATGTAGACCAGCCCAGGGAAGCTTGGCAGTTTCCTTCCCTGAAATGTCTTAGTGAACCAGATGGGTATTTTTCTGGCCATCGATTCATTAGACTCTTAATGCCCGAACTTTATTCAAATTCTACCATCTGTCATGGTGGGATGCGAACCCCGGTCCCCCCGATCATTTCCTGGGTGTGGGAATAACAGGCCCGCGCTAATACCACCAGGAGACATTGAGGACTGCAGATGCTGGAGATCACAGTCGAGAGTGTGGTGCTGGAAAAGCACAGCAGGTCAGGCAGCAACTGAGGAGCAGGAGGATCGACATTTCAGGCAGAAGCCCTTCATCAGAAATCCAGATGAAGGGCTTCTGCCCGAAACGTTGATTCTCCTGCTCCTCAGTTGCTGCCTGACCTGCTGTGCTTTTCCAGCATCACTCTCTCAGTCATAATACCACACGGCCATTGCCTTCCCTAGAACTGTTACTGTTACTCTCTGCTATTTTTCTGATCTGCCTTCTGGATGAGGTGGGACTTGAGCCTCCCAGTCCAGGGATAGGGACACCACCACTGTTTTATCACACAGTTAATGTTGCATCCACATTGCTCCTGTCACGTCCGGCTATTGTACAACAATCCCTTCATTATCCTCAAACAATAATTACACTTGCTTTTATTCCCCTCATGGGCATCGATAAAAAGGTCACAGAATCACAATTGTTATAGTGCAGAAGGATGCCATTCAGCCCAAAGTTACTTCAATCAAATAACCAGCTAAATTCCTCTCACATAGAGTCATAGAGATGTGCAGCACGGAAACAGACCCTTCGGTCCAACCCATCCATGCCGACCAGATATCCCAACCCAATCTCGTCCCACCTGCCAGCACCCGGCCCTATCCCTCCAAACCCTTCCTATTCATATACCCATCCAAATGCCTCTTAAATGTCGCAGCCTCCACCACTTCCTCTGGCAGCTCATTCCATACACGTACCACCCTCTGCGTGAAAAGTTGCCCCTTAGGTCTCTCTTATATCTTTCCCCTCTCACCCTAAACCTATGCCCTCCAGTTCTGGACTCCCCCACCCCAGGGAAAAGACTTTACTGATTTACCCTATCCATGCCCCTCATAATTTTGTAAACCTCTATAAGGTCACCCCTCAGCCTCCGACGCTCCAGGAAAACAGCCCCACCTGTTCAGCCTCTCCCTATAGCCCAAATCCTCCAACCCTGGCAACATCCTTGTAAATCTTTTCTGAACCCTTTCAAGCTTCACAACATCTTTCCGATAGGAAGGAGACCAGAATTGCACACAATATTCCAACAGTGGCCTAACCAATGTCCTGTACAGCCGCAACATGACCTCCCAACTCCTGTACTCAATACTCTGACCAATAAAATGGCTCAATTGGCAGGCCTAACATATGATGAACGGCTGAGGATCCTGGGATTGTATTCATTAGCATTTAGAAGGTTGAGGGGAGATCTGATAGAAACTTACACGATAATGCATGGCTTAGAAAGGGTGGACGCTGAGAATTTGTTTTGATTAGGTGGGGAGACTAACGCCTGTGGGCACAGCCTTAGGATTAGAGGGGGTCAGTTTAAAATGGAAGTGAGGAGCCAGAGATTGGTGGGCCAGTGGAATTCACTGCTCCGGAGCGAGTGGAGGCCGGACGTTAAATGTCTTCAAGGCAGAGTGCGATAAATTGTTGATCTCGCAAGGAATTAAGGGATACAGGGAGAGTGTGGGTAAGTGGTGCTGAAGTGCCCATCAGCCATGATTGAATGGCAGAGTGGACACGATGGGCCGAATGGCTCCTATGTCTTATAGTCTTATGGTCTAACTGATGCTATACTCATTGGTCGTCAACCAATTTAACCATTTCTATTCTATTCGACAATTCTATTCTATCCCAAGTCCTCAGTTCTGCTAGGCAGCATTCAACTGGTCTTCTGTTTCCACAGTGAGCTGTTCTAAGACCATAGGAGGAGCAGAATTCGGCCATTCGGCCCATTGAGTCTGCTCTGCCATTCAATCCCGGCTTCGTGCTCTGGTACGCACTTTGAGGTTCATGTTCGGAAGGGAATTGAATAAAGGCAGGGGAGGCAATGGCCAGTGGTATTATCGCTGGATGTTAATCTAGTGGCTAATGGCCTGGGGACCCAGGTTCGAATCCCAGCATGGCAAAATCTAGAATGGAGAGTCTAATGAGGACCCTGAATCCATTGCTGATTGTTTGAAGAACCCATCTGGTTCACTTCAGGGAAGGAAACTGCCATCCTTACCTAGTCGGGCCTACATATGACCTCCAGACCCACAGCCAATATGGTTGATTCGTAACTGCCCTCCTGGACAATTAGGGATGGGAATAAACGCTGGCCCAGTCAGTAGTGCCCTCACCCTGGAAATGAACGTTTTTTAAAATCTTCAGTGAAGGGGTAATAATGCAGGGCTGTGGGGTAAGAGTAGGCAGGACCAAGTGGATACCATTATCAAAGGGCTGGCACAGGCATTATGGGTTAAAAGGCCTCATTCTGGGATGTAGGGTGTGACAGTAACTGTAACCTTACACGCTCCCAAAATTCAGCACAATGCTGGCGTCTGGGACAGGATCCAAGCTGTGCAGACGCAGGGTCTGTGGCCATGAGATGTCAACCATGCTACTTTGTCACTCTGTCCTTGGCTCCATTTCACTGTCTGTGCTGAATTAGTGAATTCATTACCAGATACACAGTATTTAACTCAGTCCGAGGTTAGAGCTGACAGCAGTATACATCCCCGGGACTGACAGGGCTGGTCTTGTATACAGACTGGGGTGGGGGCAGGATGGTATAGGTTTCAAGATGCAATAGAATTGGTGAGGGCAAGAGGTATGAGTTAGAAGGAAGGAGCTAAGGCAAAGGTAGTCAAAAACTATACGTTTCGGGTCAGAGAGGGGATTGAACATGGCTGTGAGGCCCCTCAGAGGTGAATAGTCAAGCGTTATGGTCGACAGGGCAAGGTAATGGAAGGGCTGCTGACATATCTGGAGGGAATATGTAAACGTCCCCTGGCACCCTCCCCAACCAAGGGAACACGGACCCGCCTTAAATGCTGTCACAACCGCCCCGCCCCTCGGGGACACCCCTGTAAATACTGACACACACCCCCCTCCCCTCAGGGACCCCCCCCCCCTGTAAATACTGACACACACCCCCCTCCCCTCAGGGACCCCCCCCCCCCGTAAATACTGACACACACACCCCTCCCCTCAGGGACCCCCCCCGTAAATACTGACACACACCCCCCTCCCCTCAGGGACCACCCCCCGTAAATACTGACACACACCCCCCTCCCCTCAGGGACCCCCCCACCGTAAATACTGACACACACCCCCCTCCCCTCAGGGACCCCCTTGTAAATACTGTCACACCCGCCCCGCCTCTCAGGGACACCACCCCCGTAAAAACTGACACACTCGCCCCTCCCCTCAGGGACACCACCCCCGTAAAAACTGACACACTCCCCCCTGCCCTCAGGGATCCCCCCCCGTAAATGCTGACACACTCCCCCCTACCCTCAGGGACCCCCCTGTAAATGTGACACAATCCCCTCTTCCCTCGGGGACCCCCCCTGTAAATACTGACACACTCCCCCACCCCTCAGGGAACCCACTATAAATACTGACACACACCCCCTCCCCTCGAGGACCCCCCTGTAAATACAGACACACTCTCCCCTCCCACCAGGCACCTTTCTGTAAATACTGACTCACTCCCCCCTCCCCCCGGGGACCCCACTGTAAATACTGACACTCTCCCCCCTTCCCTCAGGGACCCCCTGTAAATACAGACACACACCCCCTTCCCCTCAGGGACCCCTCCTGTAAATACTCACTCACTCGTCCCTCCCCACGGAGACCCCCCTGTAAATACAGACACACAGTCCCCTCCCCTCGGGGACGACCCCTGTAAATACTGACACATTCCCTCCTCTCCCCGGGGGCCTCCCCGTAAAAACTGTCACACTCGCCACCCCCCCGCCCGTCGGGGACCACCCCTGTAAATACTGACACACTCCCCCCTACCCTCATAGACCCCCCCCCTGTAAATACTGACACACGCCCCCCGTCCCCGAGGGGACCCCCCTGTAAATACTGACATATTCCTCCCTCCCCTCGGGGACCCCCTGTAAATACTGACACACTCCCGCCTCCCCTTGGGAACCCCCCCGCCATAAATACTGACATACGGCGCCCTACCCTCGGGGACCCCCCTGTAAATACTGACACACTCCCCCACCACCTTGGGGACTCCCCTGTAAATACTGACACACTCACCCCTCCCCTCGGAGACCCCTTTGTAAATACTGACACATTGTCCCCTCCCCTCGGAGACCCCCCCTGTAAATACTGACACACTCCCCCCTCAGACCCCTTTGTAAATACTGACACACTCCCCCCTCCCCTCAGGGACACCACCCCCGTAAAAACTGACACACTCGCCCCTCCCCTCAGGGACACCCCCGTAAAAACTGACACACTCCCCCCTCCCCTCAGGGACCCCTCTGTAAATACTGACACACTCCCCCCTCCCCTCAGGGACCCCTCTGTAAATACTGACACACTCCCCCCTCCCCTCGGGGACCCCCTGTAAATACTCACTGAGTCCCCCCTCCCCCTGGGGACCCCCCTGTAAATACTGACACACTCCCGCCTCCCCTCGGGAACACCCCCCAGCCATAAATACTGACATACGGCGCCCTACCCTCAGGGACCCCCCTGTAAATACTGACACATTCCCCCACCACCTTGGGGAACCCCTGTAAATACTGACACACTCCCGCCTCCCCATGGGGACCCCCCTTTAAATACTGACACACACCCCCCTCCCCTCGGGGACCCCCCTGTAAATACTGACACACTCCCCCCTCCCCTCGGGGACCCCCCTGTAAATACTGACACACTCCCCCCTCCCCTCAGGGAACGCACTATAAATACTGACACACACCCCCCTCCCCTTGGGGACCCCCCCTGTAAATACTGACACACTCCCCTCTTCCCTCGGGGACCCCCCTGTAAATACTGACACACTCCCCCCTCCCCTCAGGGAACGCACTATAAATACTGACACACATCCCCCACCTCGGGTCCCCCCTGTAAATACTGTCACACTCCCCTCTCCCCTTGGAGACCCCCTGTAAATACTGGCACACTCCCCCTCCCCTCGGAGACACCTTTGTAAATACTGACATGTTGCCCCCTCCCCTCGGGGACCCCCCCTGTAAATACTGACACACAGCCCCCTCCCCTCAGGGACCCCCCCCGTAAATACTCACTCACTCGTTCCTCCCCACGGAGACCCCCCTGTAAATACTGACACACTCCCCCCTCCCCTCGGGGACCTCCTGAAAATACTGACACACTCCCCCCTCCCCACAGGGTCCCCCCTGTAAATACCAACACACTCCCCCCTCCCCTCAGGGACCCCTCCTGTAAATACCAACACACTCCCCCCTCCCCTCAGGGACCCCTCCTGTAAATACTCACTCACTCGTCCCTCCCCACGGAGACCCCCCTGTAAATACTGACACACAGCCCACTCCCCTCGGGGACCCCCCCTGTAAATACTGACACATTCCCTCCTCTGCGGGGGCCTCCCCGTAAATACTGTCACACTCGCCACCCCCCCACCCGTCGGGGACCACCCCTGTAAATACTGACACACTCCCCCACCACATCGGGGATCCCCCCTGTAAATACTGACACACTCACCCCTACCCTCATGGACCCCCTATAAATACTGACATACTCCTCCCTCCCCCTGGGGACCCCCCTGTAAATACTGACACACTCTCGCCTCCCCTCGGGAACCCCCCACCGCCATAAATACTGACATACGGCGCCATACCCTCGGGGACCCCCCTGTAAATAATGACTCACTCCCAACTCCCCTAGGGGACCCCCCTGTAAATACTGACAACACTCCCCCTCCCCTCGGGGAACCCCTGTAAATACTGACACACTCCTCCCTCACATTGGGGAACCCCTCAGTAAATACTGACACACTGCCCCCTCCCCTTTGTGCCCCCCGTTAATACTCAGTCCCCCCCCCTCCCCTCGGGGACCCCCCCCTGTAAATACTGACACACTCTCGCCTCCCCTTGGGAACACCCCCCGCCATAAATACTGACATACGGCGCCCTACCCTCAGGGAACCCCCTGTAAATACTGACACACTCACCCTCCCCACGGGGACCCCCCTGTAAATACTGACACACTCCCCCTCCCCACAGGGACCCCCCTGTAAATACTGACACACTCCCCCTTCTCCTCGGGGACCCCCTGTAAGTACTTACACACTCCCCCCTCCCCTCGGGGACCATCCTGTAAATACTGACACACAGCCCCCTCCCCTAGGGGACACCCCTGTAAATACTAACAACATTCCCCCTCCCCTCGGGGACCCCTCTGTAAATACTGATGCACTCCCCCCCCCTCCCCTCAGGGACCCCTCCTGTAAATACTCACTCACTCGTCCCTCCCCACGGAGACCCCCCTATAAATACTGACACATTGCCCCCTCCCTTCGGGGACGCCCCTGTAAATACTGACACATTGCCCCCTCCCCTCAGGGAACCCCCTGTAAATACTGACATACTCCTCCCTCACATTGGGGAACCCCTCAGTAAATACTGACACATTGTCCCCTCCCCTCAGGGAACCCCCTGTAAATACTGACATACTCCTCCCTCACATTGGGGAACCCCTCAGTAAATACTGACACATTGCCCCCTCCCCTTTGTGCCCCCAGTTAATACTGACACACTACCCTCTCCCCTCCAGACCCCCCCCCGTAAATACTGACTCACTCGTCCCTCCCCACGGAGACCCCCCTGTAAATACTGACACACGCCCCCTCCCCTCAGGACCCCCCCTGTAAATACTGACACACTCCCCCTTCTCCTCGGGGACCCCCCTATAAATACTGACACACTCCCCCCTCCCCTCAGGAACCCCCCCTGTAAATACTGACACACTCCCCCTTCTCCTCGGGGACCCCCCTGTAAATGCTGACACACTCCCCCCTTCCCTCAGGAACACCCCCTGCAAATACTGACACACTCCCCCTTCTCCTCGGGGACCCCCCTATAAATACTGACACACTCACCCTCCCCACGGGGACCCCCCTGTAAATACTGACACACTCCCCCTCCCCACAGGGACCCCCCCTGTAAATACTGACACACTCCCCCTTCTCCTCGGGGACCCCCCTGTAAGTACTGACACACTCCCCCCTCCCCTCGGGGACCATCCTGTAAATACTGACACACAGCCCCCTCCCCTAGGGGACACCCCTGTAAATACTAACAACATTCCCCCTCCCCTCGGGGAACCCCTGTAAATACTGACAACATTCCCCCTCCCCTCGGGGAACCCCTGTAAATACTGACACACAGCCCCCTCCCCTCGGGGACCCCTCTGTAAATACTGATGCACTCCCCCCCCCTCCCCTCAGGGACCCCTCCTGTAAATACTCACTCATCGTCCCTCCCCACGGAGACCCCCCTATAAATACTGACACATTGCCCCCTCCCCTCGGGGACGCCCCTGTAAATACTGACACATTGCCCCCTCCCCTCAGGGAACCCCCTGTAAATACTGACATACTCCTCCCTCACATTGGGGAACCCCTCAGTAAATACTGACACATTGTCCCCTCCCCTCAGGGAACCCCCTGTAAATACTGACATACTCCTCCCTCACATTGGGGAACCCCTCAGTAAATACTGACACATTGCCCCCTCCCCTTTGTGCCCCCAGTTAATACTGACACACTACCCTCTCCCCTCCGGACCCCCCCCCCGTAAATACTGACTCACTCGTCCCTCCCCACGGAGACCCCCCTGTAAATACTGACACACGCCCCCTCCCCTCAGGACCCCCCCTGTAAATACTGACACACTCCCCCTTCTCCTCGGGGACCCCCCTATAAATACTGACACACTCCCCCCTCCCCTCAGGAACCCCCCCTGTAAATACTGACACACTCCCCCTTCTCCTCGGGGACCCCCCTGTAAATGCTGACACACTCCCCCCTTCCCTCAGGAACACCCCCTGCAAATACTGACACACTCCCCCTTCTCCTCGGGGACCCCCCTGTAAATGCTGACACACTCCCCCCTTCCCTCAGGAACCCCCCCTGTAAATACTGACACACTCCCCCTTCTCCTCGGGGACCCCCCTGTAAATACTGACACACTCCCCCTTCTCCTCGGGGACCCCCCTGTAAATACTGACACACTCCCCCGCCCCCTCCCCAAGGGGATCCCCCTGTAAATACTGACACATTCCCCCCCTTCCCTCGGGGACCCCGTGTAATTACTAACACACTCCCCCCCTCCCCTCAGGGACCCCCCTGTAAATACTGACACACTACATCCCCCTCCCCACGGAGACCCCCCTGTAAATACTGACACACTCCCCACCTTGAGGACCCCCCGTAAATACTGACACACTCCACCCTCCCCTCGGGCCCCCCCCCTCCCCCCCGACCCTCCCCTCGGGCCCCCCCCCCTCCCCCCCCCCCCCCCCGTAAATACTGACACACTCCCTCCCCCCCGACCCTCCCCTCGGGGATCCCCTGTAAATATTGACACACTCCCCCATCCCCTCAGAGACCCCCAGTAAAGACTGACACACTCCTCCCCTCCCCTCAAAGACCCCCTTGTAAATACTGACACACTCCCCCCTCCCCTCGGGGGCCCCCCTGTAAATACTGACACACTCCCCCTCCCCTCGGGGAACCCCTGTAAATATTGCCACACAGCCCCCTCCCCTCGGGGACCCCCCAGTAAATACTGATGCACTCCCCCCTCCCCTCAGGGACCCCTCCTGTAAATACTCACTCACTCGTCCCTCCCCATGGAGACTCCACTGTAAATACTGACACACTCCCCCCTCCCCTCGTGGACCACCCCTGTAAATACTGACACACTCCCCCACCACATCGGGGGCCCCCCCTGTAAATACTGACACACTCCCCCCCTACCCTCAGGGACCTCCCTGTAAATACTGACTCAGTCCCTCCTCCCCCTGGGGACCCCCCTGTAAATAATGACACACTCCCGCCTCCCCTCGGGAACCCACCCCACCATAAATACTGACATACGGCGCCCTACCCTTGGGGACCCCTCTGTAAATACTGACACATATCCCTCTTATCCTTGGGGACCCCCCTGTAAATACTGACACACAGCCCCCTCCCCACGGGGACAACCCTGTAAATATTGACACACTCCCGCCTCCCCTCGGGAACCACCCCCCGCCATAAACACTGACATACGGCGCCCTACCCTTGGGGACCCCCCTGTAAATGCTGACACACTCCCCTTCCCTCAGGAACCCCCCTGTAAGTACTTACACACTCCCCCCTCCCCTCGGGGAACCCCTGTAAATACTGACACACAGCCCCCTCCCCTCGGGGACCATCCTGTAAATACTGACACACAGCCCCCTCCCCTCGGGGACCCGCCTGTAATATTGACACACTACCCCTCACCTCAGGGAACCCCTGTAAATACTGACACACTACCCCCTCCCCTTGGGGACCCCCCTGTAAATACTGACACACAGCCCCCTCCCCTCGGGGACCCCCCCTGTAAATACTGACATACGGCGCCCTACCCTTGGGGACCCCCCTGTAAATGCTGACACACTCCCCTTCCCTCAGGAACCCCCCTGTAAGTACTTACACACTCCCCCCTCCCCTCGGGGACCATCCTGTAAATACTGACACACAGCCCCCTCCCCTCGGGGACCCGCCTGTAATATTGACACACTACCCCTCACCTCAGGGAACCCCTGTAAATACTGACACACTACCCCCTCCCCTCGGGGACCTCCCTGTAAATACTGACACACAGCCCCCTACCCTCAGGGACCTCCCTGTAAATACTGACTCAGTCCCTCCTCCCCCTGGGGACCCCCCTGTAAATACTGACACACTCCCGCCTCCCCTCGGGAACCCCCCCCACCATAAATACTGACATACGGCGCCCTACCCTTGGGGACCCCTCTGTAAATACTGACACATATCCCTCTTATCCTTGGGGACCCCCCTGTAAATACTGACACACAGCCCCCTCCCCACGGGGACAACCCTGTAAATACTGACACACTCCCGCCTCCCCTCGGGAACCCCCCCCCCCGCCATAAATACTGACATACGGCGCCCTACCCTTGGGGACCCCCCTGTAAATGCTGACACACTCCCCTTCCCTCAGGAACCCCCCTGTAAGTACTTACACACTCCCCCCTCCCCTCGGGGAACCCCTGTAAATACTGACACACAGCCCCCTCCCCTCGGGGGCCCCCCTGTAAATACTGACACACTACCCCCTCCCCTTGGGGACCCCCCTGTAAATACTGACAACACTCCCCCTCACCTCGGGGAATCCCTGTAAATACTGACACACAGCCCCCTCCCCACGGGGACCCCCCTGTAAATACTGAAGCACTCCCCCCTCCCCTCAGGGACCCCTCCTGTAAATACTCACTCACTCGTCCCTCCCCACGGAGACCCCCCTGTAAATACTGACAGATAGCCCACTCCCCTCAGGGACTACACCTGTAAATACTGACATATTCCCTCCTCTCCCCGGGCCCCCCCCCCGTAAATGCTGTCACACTCGCCACCCCCCCCGCCCGTCGGGGACCACCCCTGTAAATACTGACACACTCACCCACCACGTCGGGGACCCCCCTGTAAATACTGACACACTCCCCCCTCCCCCTGGGGACCCCCCTGAAAATACTGACACACTCCCGCCTCCCCTTGGGAACTCCCCCGCCATAAATACTGACATACGGCGCCCTCCCCTCGGGGAACCCCCTGTAAATACTTGAACACTCCTCCCTCACATTGGGGAACCCCTCAGTAAATACTGACACACTGCCCCCTCCCCTTTGTGCCCCCCGTTAATACTGACACACGCCCCCTCCCCTCAGGACCCCCCTGTAAACACTGACATACAGCCACCTCCCCTCGGGGACCTCCCTGTAAATACTGACACACTCCTCCAAAACATCAGGGACCCCCCCTATAAATACTGACACACTCCCCCCTCCCCTCAGGAACCCCCCCCTGTAAAAACTGACACACTCCCCCTTCTCCTCGGGGACCCCCCTGTAAATGCTGACACACTCCCCTTCCCTCAGGAACCCCCCCTGTAAATACTGACACACTTCCCCTCTCCTCGGGGACCCCCCTGTAAGTACTTACACACTCCCCCCTCCCCTCGGGGACCATCCTGTAAATACAGACACACAGCCTCCTCCCCTTGGGGACCCCACTGTAAATACTGACACACTACCCCGCCCCCTCCCCAAGGGGATCCCCCTGTAAATACTGACACACTCCCCCTCCCCTCGGAGACCCCCCTGTAAATACTGACACACTCCCCTGCCCCTCCCCTTGGGGACCGCCCTGTAAATACTGACACACTCCCCCCTCCCCTCGGGGACCCCCCTGTAAATACTGACACACTCCCCGCTCCCCTCGGGGACCCCCCTGTAAATACTGACACACTCCCCTGCCCCCTCCCCAAGGGGATCCCCCTGTAAATACTGACACACTCCCCTGCCCCCTCCCCAAGGGGATCCCCCTGTAAATACTGACACACTCCCCCGCCCCCTCCCCAAGGGGACCCCCCTGTAAATACTAACACACTCCATCCCCCTCCCACCGGGTACCCCCCCTGTAAATACTGACACACTCCCCCCTCGGGGAACACCCTGTAAATACTGACACACTCCCTCCCCCCCCCACCCTCCCCTCGGGGACCCCCCTGTAAATACTGACACACTCCCTCCCCCCCCCACCCTCCCCTCGGCGACCCCCCTGTAAATACTGACACACTCCCCCCCCTCCCCTTGAGGACCCCCTGTAAATACTGACACATTCCCCCCCTCCCCTTGGGGACCCCCTGTAAATACTGACACACACACCCTCCCCTCGGGGAACCCCTGTAAATGTTGCCACACAGCCCCCTCCCCTCGGGGGCTCCCCAGTAAATACTGATGCACTCCCCCCCTCCCCTCAGGGACCCCGCATGTAAATACTGACACACTCCCCCCCCTCCCCTTGAGGACCCCCTGTAAATACTGACACACTCCCTCCCTCCCCTCGGGGACCCCCCTGTAAATACTGACACACTCCCCCCCCTCCCCTTGAGGACCCCCTGTAAATACTGACACACTCCCTCCCTCCCCTCGGGGACCCCCCTGTAAATACTGACACACTCCCCCCTCGGGGACCTCCCTGTAAATACAGACACACTCCCCCTCCCCTCAGGGACCCCCCGTAAATACAGACACACTCCCCCTCCCCTCAGGGACCCCCTGTAAATACTGACACACTCCCCCCTCCCCTCAGGGAGCCCCTGTAAATACTAACACACTCCCCCCTCCCCTCGGGGGCCTACCTATAAATACTGATACACACACCCCCTCCCCTCAGGGACCCCCCCTGTAAATACTGACACACTCCCCCCTCAGGGACCCCCCTGTAAATACTGAAACACTCACCCCCTCCCCTCGTGGACCCCCCAGTCAATATTGACACACTCCCCCTCCCCCCTCCCCTCAGGGACCCCCCAGTAAATACTGACACAACCCTCCCCCCACCTCCCCCCAACCCCGGGGACCGCCTGTGAATAATGACACACACCACCCCTCCCTCTCCCCTCGGGGACCTCCCCTGTAAGTACTGACACACTCCCCCCTCCCCCCTCCCCTCGGGGACCCCCCTGTAAATACTGACACACTCCCCCTTCCCTTCGGGGACCTCCTGTAAATATTGACACACTCCCCCCTCCCCTTGGGGACTCCTCTGTAAATATTGACACACTCCCCCCTCCCCTCAGGGATCCCCCTGTAAATACTAACACACTCCCCCTTCCCATCGGGGACCCACCCTGTAAATACTGACACACTCCACCCTCCCCTCGGGGACCCCCCAGTAAATACTGACACACTCCCCCCTCCCCACAGGGACCGACCCCTGTAAATACTGACACACTTCCCCTCCTCCCCTCGGGGATACCCTGTAAATACTGACACATTCCCCCCCCCCCCCGTAAATACTGACATACAGCCCCTTCCCTCAGGGACCCCTCTGTAAATACTGACACACTTGCCCCCCCCCCACTTCCTGGGACCCCCCTGTAAATACTGTCACACTCACCCCACCCCTCGGGGACCCCCCTGTAAATACTGACACACTCCCCTCTCCCCCCAGGGACCCCTCTGTAAATACTGACACACTCCCCCCTCCCCTCAAGGACCCCCCTGTAAATACTGACACATTCCCACCATCCCTCAGGGATATCCCCTGTAAATACTGACACATTGCCCCCTCCCCTCGGGGACCCCCCCCCCCCTGTAAATACTGGCACACTCACCCCCTCCCCTTGGGGATGCCCCAGTAAATACTGACACACTCCCCTTCCCCCCTCCCCTCGGGGACCCCCCTGTAAATACTGACACACTCCCACCTCCCCTCGGGGACCCCGCTGTAAATACTGACACACTCCCCCCTCCCCTCGGGGACGCCCCTGTAAATACTGACACACATCCCCCTCCCCCTGGGGACCCCCCCTGTAAATATTGACACATTCCTCCCTCCCTCCCCTCGGGGACCCCCCAATAAATACTGACACACTCCCCCCCCTCCCCTCGGGAACCCCCTAGTAAATACACACTCCCCCCTCCCCTCGGGGAACCCCTCCCTGTAAATATTGACACACACCCCCCTCCCCTCGGGGACCCCACTGTAAATGCTGACACACTTCCCCCTCCCCTTGGGGAACCCCCTCCTGTAAATACTGACACACTCCACCCCCCCCCCTCTCAGAGACCCACTGTAAATACTGACACACTCCCCCCACTCCCAGGGACCCCCCTGTAAATACAGACACACTCCCCCACTCCCCTCGGGTGACCCCCCCTGTAAATACTGACACACTCCCCCCCCTCCCCTTGGGGACACCCCCTGTAAATACTAACACACTACCCCCTCCCCTCAGGGACGCCCCTGTAAATAGTGACACACTCCCCCCTCCCCTCGGGGACCCCCCTGGAAATACTGTCACACTCCCTGCTCCCCTCGGGGACCCCCTGTAAATACTGACACACTCCCCCCACTCCCAGGGACCCCCCTGTAAATACTGACACACTCCCCCACTCCCCTCGGGTAACACCCCCTGTAAATACGCCCCCCCCCTCCCCTCGGGGACCCCCCTGTAAATACTGTCACACTCCCCCCTCCCCTTGGGGACACCCCCTGTAAATACTAACACACTCCTCCCTCCCCACAGGGACCCACCCTGTAAATACTGTCACACTCCCCCCTCCCCTCAGGGACGCCCCTGTAAATACTGACACACTACCCTCTCTCCCCTCGGGGACCCCCCTGTAAATACTGACACACTCCCCCCCTCCCCTCGGGGACCCCCCAGTAAATACTGACACACTCCCCCCTCAGGGACCACCCTGTAAATACAGACACACTCCCCCCTCCCCTCGGGCACCCCCTGTAAATACTGATACACTCACCCCCTCCCCCCGGGGATCCCCCAGTAAATACTGACACACTCCCCCTTCCCCCCTACCCTCGGGGACCCCCCCTGTAAATACAGACACACTTCCCCCTCCCCACAGTGACCCCCCTGTAAATACTGACATACTCCCCCCTTGGGGACCTCTCTGTAAATACTGACACACTCCCCCCTTGAGGACCCCCCCGTAAATACTGATAAACTCCCCCCTCCTCTCGGGGATCCCCCAGTAAATACTGACACACTCCCCCCTCCCCTCGGGGACCCCCCAGTAAATACTGACACACTCCCCCCTCCCCACAGGGACCGACCCCTGTAAATACTGACACACTTCCCCTCCTCCCCTCGGGGATACCCTGTAAATACTGACACACTCCCCCCTCCCCACAGGGACCGACCCCTGTAAATACTGACACACTTCCCCTCCTCCCCTCGGGGATACCCTGTAAATACTGACACATTCCCCCCCCCCCCCCCCGTAAATACTGACATACAGCCCCTTCCCTCAGGGACCCCTCTGTAAATACTGACACACTCCCCCCTCCCCACAGGGACCGACCCCTGTAAATACTGACGCACTCCCCCCTCCCCTCGGGGACCCCCCTGTAAATACTGACACACTCCCCCCTCCCCTCGGAGACCCCCCCTGTAAATACTAACACACTCCCCCCCCCTCCCCTCGGGGACCTCCCTGTAAATACTGACACATTCCCCCCTCTCTTCGGGGACCCCCTGTATATACTGACACAATCCCCCCCCGCCCCTCGCAGAACCCCTTGTAAATATTGACACACTCCCCCGTCCACTCAGGGACCCCCCTGTAAATACTGACACAGTCCTCCCTCCCCTCGGGGACACCCTGTAAATACTGACACACTCCCCCCTCCCATTTGGGTCCCCCTGTAAATACTGACACACTCCCCCCTCCCATTTGGGTCCCCCTGTAAATACTGACACACTCCCCGCTCCCCTCGGGAACCCCCCCCCCTGTAAATACTGACACACTACCTCCTCCCCCTGGGGAACCCCCTGTAAATACTGACACACTCCCCCCTCCCATTTGGGTCCCCCTGTAAATACTGACACACTCCCCCCTCCCATTTGGGTCCCCCTGTAAATACTGACACACTCCCCGCTCCCCTCGGGAACCCCCCCCCCCCCCCCGGTAAATACTGACATACAGCCCCTTCCCTCAGGGACCCCCCTGTAAATACTGACACACTTGCCCCCCCCCCCACTTCCTGGGACCCCCCTGTAAATACTGTCACACTCACCCCACCCCTCGGGGACCCCCCTGTAAATACTGACACACTCCCCCCTCCCCCCAGGGACCCCTCTGTAAATACTGACACACTCCCCCTCCCCTTGAGGACCCCCCTGTAAATACTGACACATTCCCACCACCCCTCAGGGATATCCCCTGTAAATACTGACACATTGCCCCCTCCCCTAGGGGACCCCCCTGTAAATACTGACACACTACCCTCTCTCCCCTCGGGGACCCCCCTGTAAATACTGACACACTCCCCCCCTCCCCTCGGGGACCCCCCTGTAAATACTGACACACTCCCCCCCTCCCCTCGGGGACCCCCCCTGTAAATACAGTCACACTCCCCCCTCCCCTCAGGGACGCCCCTGTAAATACTGACACACTCCCCCCTCCCCTCAGGGACCCACCCTGTAAATACTGACACACTCCCCCCTCCCATCGGGGATCCACCCTGTAAATACTGTCACACTCCCCCCTCCCCTCAGGGACGCCCCTGTAAATACTGACACACTCCCCCCTCCCCTCGGGGACCCCCCTGTAAATACTGACACACTCCCCCCTCCCCTCGGGGACCCCCTGTAAATACTGACACACTCCCACCTCCCCTCGGGGACCCCCCTGTAAATACTGACACACTCCCCCCACCCCTCAGGGACCCCCCCTGTAAATACTGACACACTCCCCCCTCCCCTCAGGGACCCCCCTGTAAATACTGACACACTCCCCCCCCCCCCCACACCCTCAGGGACGCCCCTGTAAATACTGACACACTCCCCCCTCCCCTCGGGGACCCCCCTGTAAATACTGACACACTCCCACCTCCCCTCGGGGACCCCCCTGTAAATACTGACACACTCCCCCCACCCCTCAGGGACCCCCCCTGTAAATACTGACACACTCCCCCCTCCCCTTGGAGACCCCCTGTAAATACTGACACACTCCCCCCTCCCCTTGGAGACCCCCTGTAAATACTGACACACTCCCCCTCCTTCCCTTGGGGATCCCTGTAAATACTGACACACTCCCCTCTCCCCTCAAGGACCCACCCTGTAAATACTGACACACTCCCCCCTCCCCTCGGGGACCCCCTGTACATACTGACACACTCCCCCCTCCCCCCAGGGACACCCCAGTAAATATGAACACACTCCCCCCCCCTCCCATCGGGGACCCCCCTGTAAATATTGACACACTCCCCCCCCTCCCCTCAGGGAACCCCCCCCCCCCTCCCCCGTAAATACTGACACACTCCCCCCCTCCCCTCGGGGACCCCCCTGTAAATACTGACACACTCCCCCCTCCCCTCGTGGACCCCCCTGTAAATACTGACACACTCCTATTCCCAAATCCCTCCCCCCCCCCCCGTAAAATAGTGGCACCTGGTCACAAAGGTCAAACCACACACACCCCTCCACTCTACACATAACCTTCGAATGATTGGCCTTGGGATATTACTGGCTTCTCCTGTCCAGACGGTTACCCATCTAGCATGTCAAATGGCACCTCTGACAGTGTGGCACTGCCTCAGTGCTGCACCGAGTGCTACAGGTGGGTTGTACGCTCGAGTGTCTGAATTGATTCAACTTGATTTATTCTTGTCACGTGTGCTGAGTTACAGTGAAAAGTGTTGTTTTGCCTGATCCTCAGGCAGATCGTACAATACAGAGTGCATCAGGGTAGCAGAACAGTGTGCAGAATACAGTGTTACAGCCGCAGAGAATGTGGAGAAAGAGAGAGAGAGAGAGAGAGGGGGTGGAAGGTAACAGAGACATCAGAGTTAACATTTGAGAGATGTGTTCCAAAGTCTGATAACAGCGGGGAAGAAGCTGTTGTTGGGAGAGGGTGGAAGAGAGTTTAACCAGGGTGGGAGGGGTCTTTGATTAGGCCGGACTGGGACTTGAACCCTTGACCATGTGACACAGAGAACTGTCTGCTCAGACTGGCCTGTGAATGACTGGAATGAACACATTCTATTTTGCTGAGATTTCTGTCTGGGATCTGGGTAATAGTTTTGGAATCCCGTGGCGTATTCAGAGAAAACAGACAGAAGAAAGCCCAAAACATTGTTAGAAATGCGAAACACCTGGAATAATAAAAAGCAGAGTTTGACCTTCCAGTCATTATAATCCCAGAGCCATAAATCCAAATAAACACCAGTTATATCTGACTCTCCATAATCCCCTGTTAGTGATGTCCCACAGTGACATCGTTTAGCTCAACATCGCCATCACCAGGACTATCATTACACTGCAGCCAATAGCAATGTCATTTTGTGGGGGTGTCACAGGGACACAATAACTGAAGCTTCCTTCAAATACCGACGATACCCTTCCCCATACACACACTGAGTGAGTTCCCAGGGACCCTTTGAGACACTCTCTCTCAGAGACCACCCTGTAAAAAGTGTGACACTCATCAGCCTCTCCCCTCTGGGGACCCTCTGTAAATACTGACAAACTCCCCACTTGGGGACCCCTGCAAATACTGACATGATCTCTCTGGGGACTCCTGTACAGTGGATCAGTGCTGAGGGAGCAGGCACTGTCAGAGGGTCAGTGCTGAGGGACCGCTGCACTGTAGGAGGGTCAGTGCTGAGGGAGTACCGCACTGTCAGAGGGGTTTGTGTGGCACTGTCAGAGGGTCAGTGCTGAGGGAGCACTGCACTGTCAGAGGGTCAGTGCTAAGGGAGTGCAGCACTGTCAGAGGGTCAGTGTTGTTGGCCCTTACTGTTGGCCCAGATATATGAATATATTTGCATACATGAAAAGATTTGCATCTATATAGCTCCTTTAACAACTTGCAGGAAGTTCCCAGCATTTTACAGCAAGCAAAGCCCAATGTTTGAAACTGACTCACTGTTTCCATGTCGAAATAGAGTGAGTCAAACATTGTCTATGGACTGAAGAGGTTTATACTGAGTGCCATCTGCTCCACCCGCTGGGAAGCGGTCAGGAGGACTAGTGTGGAGCGACTAATAAGGATCTCCTCATGTCTTTTTGATTTCTATATCTCAATGAGTCAACTTGCACAGCTTTCTAAATGTTCTCATCCTTTTGTTCAGTTTATCTTGTTATTCATTTACTGTCTAGTGCCAGCACTTACTGCCCAGGCCTAATTGCCCAGAGGACAGTTGAGAGTCAACCACATTGTTGTGAGTCTGGAGTCACATGTAGGCCAGACCAGGGAAGGACAGCAGTTTCCTTCCCCAAAGGACGTCAGTGACCCAGATGGGTCATCACAACAATTGACAATGGATTCAGGGTCATCATTAGACTCTTCACTCCAGAATCTTTCTTGAATTCAAACTCTGCCGTGGGTGGGATTTGAACCCGAATCCCCGGAGCATTACTCGGGTCTCTGGATTAACAGATAACACCAGGAAGCCATTGCCTACACTGACGGGAGAGCTCCTCAGCTCCGTCCCAAATAGCCGACCCGTTTTCGTGAGGGTGTGACATCTCCCAAAGAGGTGTAAAAGTGGGAGTGCATTTTACTTCATTCGGGGATGTAGTACATATTTGCCACTTGGGGCATGGGTGGGGGTGGGGGGGTGGGGGGGGGGGGGGGAGTGGGGACAGCCTCTTAAGCCTGCATTTTATTGCCACCAGTAACTTCAGGGAGTTAGGACTATGGGTTTCTGTTATGGAAAGCACACAGCTCCTACCCCAGAATGGAAAGAAACAGTAAAACGAATTTAGAAACGACGGTGATACAATTTGAAGTCGACAAGATGAGTCAGACCACTGTACGTCTTTTCTGATGGTTTTCCAAAGGAAGTGATGTAATACCACAGGAGACCTAACTGGAAAGGAACATCACTTATCGTTGAACATTGAAATGGAGCCACTATATATGGCGTACATTGGCCAGGCCCAGCCCATACCCAAGGCTGCTTCATACAGGGCTCAGCTGATGAGTTCCTGGTGTGCAGGCAACTGCCTGTTGCTGAAGGAACTCATACTCAACCATCTCCACAAGGAGATTAATCAGTGATTCCCCTAGGACCTTCTGGGAGGTTAATCATAAAAGACTTCAGCCCTGTTTTGCCTCATTCAGATCCATACAGTTCTAGAGTCACAGAGATGTACAGCACGGAAACAGACCCTTTGGTCCAACCAATCCATGCCGACCCGATATCCTAACTGAATCTTGTCCCATTTGTCAACACTTGGCCCATATCCCTCTAAACCCTTCCTATTCATGTACCCATTCAGGAGCCTTTTAAATGTTGTAATTGTACCAGCCTCCACCATTTCCTCTGGCAGCTCGTTCCATGTACGCAGCACCCTCTGCGTGAAAAAGTTGCCCCTGAGGTCCCTTTTACGTTTTTTCCCTCTCACCCTGAACCTACGCCCTCTAGTTCTGGACTCCTCCACCCCAGTGAAAAGACCTTGTCTATTTACCCTATCAATGACTCTCATGATTTTATAAGGTCACCCCTCAGCCTCTGACGCTCCAGGGAAAACAGATTCAGTTAAGAAAAATTGTGCTCTTTTGAGAGAAATCGTGCTCTTTCGCTGACCAATTTCTCAGTTTGGGTTCGGACTTGAAAAACTGGTCAAAAAAAAGGGGAAACTCCCTTGTTGACTATTTTTGGTGGAGACTCTTGGGAGGAAATGCTTTTGGGATGAAAAGCTAGGCCTCAGACTCGGCCAGGCTGAAAGGCCTGATCAGTGACCCTGGTGCCTGAGCTGAAACAATAGGGAGAGAATCCTTCTGGGAAAATAATTAACTGAAATTCCTCTTGACCAACTGCCAATTCCACAGGAAACATTTACATGAAGCTTTACCGCGCGCCTGTCTGGGGCGTCACTTTGAAAAACAATGAATCACATTGAAGCCTTATCAGGGCTCCATAGCAAGGGCTTTGTGCTATAAATACTCCAGAGCGAAAAGGGCCATGAGTTCAAATGACTCCCACTCCAGAAAACTGAGCATAATTCACGAACTCTTCCCCCCCCCCCACACCCCACCCGGGCACTGAGAAGGTCAATCTGGCCCTGTTGGAAGTTCTGTCTTTCAGGTGTGGCGTCCTCAATCGTGCCCCATCCTTCGTGTCAAGGCCAAAGAGGATTCTAGCAAAAACAAGCTGGGGGTGCTCTCCACCAAAATGTATCCCTCAACAAACATCATAGATACCGTACAGTGCAGAAAGAGGTCATTCGGCTAGTCAAGTCTGCACCAACCCTCTAAAGAGTATCCCACCCAGACCCTATCCCTGTAACCCTGCATTTCCCACGGCCAATCCACCCTAACCTGCACATCCCTGGGCACTATGGGACAATTTAGCACGGCCAATCCACCCTAACCTGCACATCCCTGGGCACTATGGGACAATTTAGCACGGCCAATCCACCCTAACCCGCACATCCCTGGGCACTATGGGACAATTTAGCACGGCCAATCCACCCTAACCTGCACATCCCTGGGCACTATGGGACAATTTAGCACGGCCAATCCACCCTAACCTGCACATCCCTGGACACTATGGGACAATTTAGCACGGCCAATCCACCCTAACCTGCACATCCCTGGGCACTATGGGACAATTTAGCACGGCCAATCCACCCTAACCTGCACATCCCTGGACACTATAGGACAATTTAGCACGGCCAATCCACCCTAACCTGCACATCCCTGGGCACTATGGGACAATTTAGCACGGCCAATCCACCCTAACCTGCACATCCCTGGACACTATGGGACAATTTAGCACGGCCAATCCACCCTAACCTGCACATCCCTGGGCACTATGGGACAATTTAGCACGGCCAATCCACCCTAACCTGCACATCTTTGGACTGTGGGAGGAAACCGGAGCACCCGGGTGAATCCCACACAGACACGGGGAGAATGTGCAAACTCCACACAGACAGTCACCTGAGGGTGGAATCGAGTCTGGATCCTTGGCACTGTGATGTAGCGGTGCTAACCACCGAGCCAGAGCATTAGAATGAAGTATTATTAAAAATAAGTATATTGTTGGGTTATTTTCACATCGATATTCAGGGGGAGGGGGGCGTGATCTGTGCACAGATTGGCATCCTTGTGTCATATGGTTAGGCTGAACACCATCTTATAGAGTCATGCAGTCAGAGTCAGACAGCACAGAAACAGTCCCTTTGGCCCAACCAGTCCGTGCTGACCCTAACCCCAAACTAAACTAGTCCCACCTGCTTGCTCCTGGCCCGTATCCCTCCACCCTTTCTTATTCATGGACTTATCTAAATGTCTTTTAAACATTGTAACTGCACCTGTATCCACCACTTACTCTCAAAGTTCATTCTAGTGCGAACCACCCTGTGTGTCAAAAGGTTGCCCCTCACGTCCCTTTTAAATCTTTCTCCTCTCAACCTAAAATTATGCCCCCCCTAGTTTTGAAATCCCCCACCCCAGGGAAAACACATCCACCATTAACCCTACCTAGTCCTCTCGTGATTTTATAAACCTCCACAAGGTCAGCCCTTGGCCTCCTACACTCCAGTGACAAAGGTCCTAGCCCATCCAGCCTCTCCTTCCAACCCAAACCTCCCGTACCTGCCCTCCTCCAGCGGTCCCCAACATCACAGATACCAGTCTTCAGCCAATTCAATCCACTCCACGTGACATCAAGAAACAGTTGGAGACACTGGATACTGCAAAGGCTATGGGCCCTGACAACATTCTGGCAGTGGTACTGAAGACTTGTGCTCCAGAACGTGGGCAGCACGGTGGCACAGTGGTTAGCACTGCTGCCTCACAGCGCCTGAGACCCGGGTTCAATTCCTGCCTCAGGCGACTGACTGTGTGGAGTTTGCACGTTCTCCCCGTGTCTGCGTGGGTTTCCTCCGGGTGCTCCGGTTTCCTCCCACAGTCCAAAGATGTGCAGGGCAGGTGAATTGGCCATGCTAAATTGTCCGTAGCGTTAGGTAAGGGGTAGATGTAGGGGTATGGGTGGGTTGCGCTTCGGCGGGGCGGTGTGGACTTGTTGGGCCGAAGGGCCTGTTTCCACACTGTACGTAATCTAATCTAAAACTTGCCACTCCCCTAGACAAGGTTTTCCAGTACAGTTTGTTATGGACCAGGCCAGACCCTCCCCCCTCAAAACACTTCAGGAAGGTAACCCAGACCCTAACGTTGCTGGTTGTCTTAAGCAGGTGTAATGCGGATATTCCAGGAGAAAATCAGCTGGTCAAACCACCTAGTTTTAAACAAAACGGAATTTACTGACAAGATTACTGAATGAAACATAAAGAACAGAAATACTTATCCTATTTGAAAACTCAACAGACTATCCCAACTCAATGATGCTGTTCCAAATACATGCAACAATCCTCTTAAACCCCTTCAGCACGAAAAGCAAAATCAAACACGGGGTCTTATGGGATAGAAGTCAAAGATAGAGTACCAGCCTACACCTGCTTCTGGGTCCAGCAGCTTTTATCAAACTAAAAGTGTTTCAAAAATCCACTCCAGAGAAAAGCTGAGCTGGGAGAACTAGCTGCTCCTCTTTCATTGTACATGTGTTGTGTTTAAACTTGAAAGCCTTCTGCCTGAGGCAGTATCAGTTATCTATTATCAAATTGGCCCTAAAACCCTTCAACCTCTAGACTTTTCGAGTCTACGTCATTTACGACCGCTCTGAAAAGAAAAAAACATCAAAGACTGCATCACCTGGTTAAAGGAGCAGCTTCATCACAAGTTACAACACTGGCATCTACCGGACAATGTGCAAACTTCACCCAGGTATGTCCTGTACATAAAAAGCAGGACAAATCCAACCTGGCCAATTATGGCCCCATCGGTCTACTCTCGATCATCAGTAAAGTGATGGAACGTATCATCAACAGTGTTATCAAGCAGCACCTGCTTAGATGTTGCGGCTGAACAGGACGTTGGTTAGGCCACGGTTGGAATATTGTGTGCAATTCTGGTCTCCTCCCTATCGGAAAGATGTTGTGAAACTTGAGAAAGGATTCAGAAAAGATTTGCAAGGATGTTGCCAGGGTTGGAGGATCTGAGCTACAGGGAGAGGTTGAACAGGCTGGGGCTGTTTTCTCAGGAGCGTCAGAGGCTGAGGGGTGACCTTATAGAGGTTGTAACCGTGCCTGCATTCACCACTTTCTCTAGAGGTTTTTTCCACACACTAACCACCCTCCACGCCAAAAAGAAAAATTGCCCCTCATGTCCTTTTCAAATCTTTCTCCTCTCACCTTAAAATTATGCCCCCAATCAGCAAATACCCTCAAGATTCTAATGTTTGTGAGAAATTCGGACCAACTTTCGCCCAACTCATGCGCAAAATGCGAAACAAACATATCACACTGGGATCGTCCCATTCCTCCAGTCACGGCACTGTGGTGCCATCACTGGCAGGAGGTTGTAATTGCAGCACGTTTACTCACACTGGGTTTAATATGGATGCCCATGTGTGAAGTCTTGAAAAATCCTTCCAGAAAGAAAGAGTGGGGGTTGCTTTATACAGTCATATGGTACGGAAAGAGACCCTTTGGTCCAACCATTCCACGTCGACCATAATCGCAAACCAAACTGGTCCCTGCCTGTATCCTATTCATGAACTTATCCAAATGTCTTTTGAACGTTACCCCTGTACCCAGTAGAGGTACCCAGCACGGAAACAGACCCTTTGGCCCGACTTGTTGTTGCTGACCACATTCTCTAAATTATAAAAGTGAATCACTGGCTTGAAATGTCATTGACAAACAGTGGGTCTCTCTCAAATGTCTGCCCTTCTCCACAACGCAGCCTGTCTTAGCTGTGAGGGACTGACAAGCAGACTCTAAGGCCGGCTACCTAAAGTGTGCCACAACTAAAAACCAGGGGCCATCTTTGATGTTGAGCAGTTGCCAAAGCGAGGTTTCTAAGGCCGGAGCAATGGGGTTATCTGGTATGCCAAGTTGACTGATACACGGTGAATCGACGGTAAACATTTAAGTCTCACCCAAGTTGCCAGAGGGTGGCGAAGCAATTTTTTTGTGCAGCACGGTGGCTCAGTGGTTAGCACTGCTGCCTCACAGCGCTAGGGACCCGGGTTCAATTCCCGTCTCGGGCAACTGTCTGTGTGGAGTTTCCACATTCTTCCCCATCTGCGTGGGTTTCCTCCAGGTGCTCTGGTTTCCTCCCACAGTCCAAAGATGAGCAGGTTCGGGTGGATTGGCCATGCTAAATTGCCCCTAGTGTTAGGTGTAGGGGAATGGGTCTGGGTGGGTTGCTCTTCGGAGGGTTGGTGTGGACTTATTGGGCGAAGAGCCTGTTTCCACACTGTAGGGAATCTAATCTAATCTAATCACTGAGTCAGCTCGATGGGCTGAATGGCCGACTCCTGCATTTATGTCCTCATGGTCTGACAAGGACCCTCTGCTAAGTAGCCCTCCCTTCAGTTGGTGGGGTTGCATGTTAATGACAGGGGGGATGGGGGCCGAAGTGGTAATGTCCCTGCCTCAAGAATCCAGAGGGCCGGGCTAATGTACCGGATACATCCATTCAATTCAATCCCATTGCTAAACCGGGGATTAAAAGCTGGTCTCAGGGAAGCCAACCGTTCCCACTGCTGTTGATTTCCATCAAAAACCCATCTGGTTCACTCACTTCCCTTAAGGAAGGAAATCCCGGTAAAACTAGCTCCCATGTGACTCCTGCCCACCCCTGGTGGCTTAGCAAACCCCTCAGTGCAAGGGATAGAGCTGTCCTTGCCACCAACCCCCTGTGAAAGGGGAAAAGATTTCAGCTCGAGACTGGGATTTGTGGGTGGCTGCGATGCCTCCTGCAGTTGAGCTGCTTGGCTACCCCTCCCCCCCACCCCTCCCTTGCCCAAACCTCCTGCAAGGAACCTGGGGTCAACAACATCCTGGAGCAGGAAGGGGGACAAAAAGGGGGTTGTGACAGGCAAGTGATTGTGTGGGTTTTGAGCGTGGAGCTGGGTGAGGGGGGGAAGGCGTGTGGGGTGCGTGTTATATTTTTGACATCTTACAACATACACTGTAATTTTAGCTTGCACGTCCCCTTTAAGTAACATGGGCTCTGACTGGAGGGACAAGCTTAATTGAACCTTGGACGGAGAAATAGGGAGCGAGAGGAATTGAGTCAACAAAGGGTTAAGGAGGTGTAGGAGTTGGTTCAGAAACATCCTGTCTAAGCATCATTTCATGGAATGGATACTGTGACAGGAACAGCAGCGTGTGTGTGTGTGTGTCAGCGAGTGATCTACAACATTTCTCCAGGGATACGGTACGTGTGGGGTAGTGCAGGGGGTTATCTGGGGGGGAGGTTATCAGGGGCTTCTTTAAGGTAATGCCAATGGGTGTAACACTTCAAGCTGGGGTTTGGAGTGAAGGGTCTTTTCCCTAAGGTGGGGGTGGGAGGGGTGGATGTAAAACTATGGGGCATATTTTGAAGGCGAAAGGGGAAAGATTTAACAAGGACGCGAGGGACAACTTTCTAACGTGGAGAGTGGGTCGTGTGTGGAATGAATTGCCAGAGGGAAGTGGTGGATGCAGTTACAGCATTTAGAAGGAATTTGGAGACGTTGATGAATAGGAAATTGGAGGGATATGGGCCAAGCGCGGGCAGGTGGAACCAGTTTAGTTTGGGATTATGGTCAACATGGACTGGTTATACCAAAGGGTCTGTTTCCATGTTGTATGACTGTGTGGCTAATAGGCTCACATTTAATGCTGGGGTTTATCTTGGGGGTGGGGGTGGGTCTTGGTGTTAAGGGGCTAACATTTAACGCGGGGTTTGTCTGGGGGTCTTGGTTTTAAGGGGGCACAAGGAAACATGTGACAGAAGGGCTTATCAGGGTGGGGTGGAGGGAGGTCCGTGAGATCTATTTGTGAGTCCACGTGGTTTATTTGGATGGCTAAGGGATTGTATTAAACTGGGTTCATCCTGGGGCTTGGGGTTTTCGGGAAACAGTAAGGGGTTTATAAATTCGCCCGCTGTGGAACGAACAGACGTTTTTTTTTGAAAAAAAAGTCTTTTACTTGGAAACTGTAACCCACACTGCTCGTTGAAGTGGGAAGGAGGGAAGGAGGGGTTTTTGTTCTACACACAGTCTGATCGTAGTCAGATGTGTGTGTTTGTTGTAGATAAGGGATTGCTGAGCCAGCTGGACAAAGAAAACAAAATGTTCACCAGCCTTCAGGTAACCTCCAGCCCAAGTTTCCTTTCTGTGACTGGAGATATCTTTCGACATGCAAGTGCAGTTGTACATTTGTGGAAGTTCAAAGGCAGAGAGTTCACGTTGGGGGTCTGGCTTGTCGTTTTGCACGCTGGCTGACGTCTGACATGACTCCCAACCTCACTGGCTAGGAGCAGTAATAGCCTTGGAGGAATGCCAGAGAGAGAGAGAGAGAGAGAGAAGCACAACAGGTGAACTGTTTTGTGCTTGGCAAAAACAGGTAAAGTGAAACCCCCCTCTCATGGTTTCAGTATCGTTAATGTTTGTGTGTGGAATGTGGGGCGGAGTTATCCCAGACTCTCCAAAAGAGCAGAAGGAAAAGACTCTGAGACATATTTAACTTGGGAGAAGTGAAGGCTCTCGAAGCTTAAGGAGGAGGTAACTCTTGGTGTGTTTTCTGTTTTGCTTCGGGAAGCTATGAGAGAAGGTGGGAGGTGGGGGTGGGGGTCGGGTGGGAGGTGGGGGTGGGGTGGGGGGGGGGGAGGTGGGGGTAGGAATTGACCTGAGGCAAGTCTGGGAGGGTAAGAACCTACCTCTGACACAGCCACCTTGCCTATTCTGAAAGACTGGAAAGCTGTGGGTGGTTCTGGTAGATTCAGCTCAGCATCTGGATCCAACCTGCACAAGCCGGCAGCGAGAGAAGCAATGTCATTTTGTAAATAAGGAGAAATGCCCGGGGCTTGAGCGATCAGGGGAATTGACTGGAGGAAGGTACAGTGACTTTTAAAATAAGCGTTTTTTTTTCTGAAAACCCTCCCTGAGTTTGGCTGCTGTCCTCCTCGGGATCATTGGACTGATCCCAGAGATGAAGAGGTTTGTCAGATGAAGTGAGACTGAACAGTTTAGGCCGACACTGAATTTAGGGGAATGAGAGGAGATCAAATTGAGGTAATCAAGATGATAAACAGCGTGGATAAAATGGACAGATTCTTCCTCCTTGTCGGTCACGGTCTTCGGACAAGGGGGAGCAAATTTAAAACCATGTTGGGAAGAAGCTACTTCTCCCAAAGGATTGCGAATCTGTGGAATTCACTTCCCCAAAGTGCAGTGGATGCTGGGACAGTGAGTCAATTTAAGGAGGAGTTAGACCAATGTTTAATCGGTAATGGGTTGAAGGGGTATGGGGAGAAGGCAGGAAATTGGGAGTGAGGAGCGAATCAACTATGGCAGAACCAATTGATGGGCCAAATGGCCTAATTCTGCTCCTCTATCTTATGAACTTATACTCTGGTCTTTTTCTGTCAGAGGGTCCGTATTCATGCCTCGTTGACCACAGAATGGGTTCCCACTTCAGACGGTACGATAAATAGAGGAGGGTGGTCAGCATCCCGAGAAGGTTTGGGGAGTTGTGGGGGGGAAGCAAGGAGTGGGGAGTGTTCTTTCGAAACTCTCTGAACGGGCAGATTTCCCCCACCTTGTTATGGGTCCTGACCAACCAAGACTGGAGAAACGTAAACAGAAATCGCTGGAAAAGCTCAGCAGGTCTGGCAGCATCTGTGAAGAGCGATCAGTGTTAACGTTTCGGGTCCAGTGACCCTTCCTCAGGAATGACGGTCGCTGGGAATTACAGAAGATAGGGTGGGGAAAAGGGGTAAGGTGTAAATGGTCAGTGGGGATAGAGCCTAAAGAGAGAGAGAAGAACAGTTGGACAGATGAAGGAGTGGCTAATGACCAGCCTGGGAGGGTGACTAACTCCTGCTGTGGGCGATAGGTGGCTAACAATGATGACTGGGCCTGGTGTATGGGGGTTGGGGTGAGGACTTGGAAGAAGGTGTCTCAAGTTATTGAACTCCATCTTGAGTCCAGAAAGCTGTGGGGTTGCCAAGCGGAAAATGAGGTGCTGTTTTTCCAGCTTGCGCTGAGAATGGAGAAAAGATTTACCAGGATGTTGCCAGGGTTGGAGGGTTTGAGCTACAGGGAGAGACTGAACAGGCTGGGGCTGTTTTCCCTGGAGCGTCGGAGGCTGAGGGGTGACCTTATAGAGGTTTACAAAATTATGACGGCGTGGATAGGGTAAATAGGCAAAGTCTTTTCCCTGGGGTGGGGGAGTCCAGAACTAGAGGGCATAGGTTTAAGGTGAGAGGGGAAAGATATAAAAGAGACCTAAGGGGCAGCGTTTTCATGCAGAGGGTGTTGTGTGTATGGAATGAGCTGCCAGAGGAAGTGGTGGAGGTTGGTACAATTGCAAAATTTAAAAGGCATTTGGATGGGTATATGAACAGGAAGGGTTTGGAGGGAGATGGGCCAAGTGCTGGCAGATGGGACTAGACTGGGTTGGGATATCTGGTCCGTGTGGACGAGTTGAACCGAAGGGTCTGTTTCCATGCTGTACATCTCGATGACTCTATGACTATTTGTTCAGGAGAGTGACCCACACACGTTGAGAGGCTTTGTCGGGAATGTTCAGGGTCGAAGTCCAAAAGAGGCGCTCAAACCTCCAAATTCTGCAGGCCCTGCCCGTGCCACTACAGTCGATCTGCTGATCGTGTGTAGGGCTTAGAAACCATCAATCCTGAGTGGAAGCAAGTAACCCTCGATCCTGAGGGACTGTCTGAGCAGAAGGGAGGAGCTGACCATTCAGCCCCTCTATCCTGTTCTGCTATTCAATGAGATCACAGAGTCATAGAGCACGGAAACAGACCCTTCGGCCCAACTAGTCCACACCGACCCTCTGAAGAGTAACCCACCCAGACCCATTCCCCTACCCTATTATCCTATATTTACCCCTGACTAATGAACCTAACCTACACACCCCAGGACACTATGGTAAATTTAGCACAGCCAAATCAGACACATATTTGGACTGTGGGAGGACACTGGAAGACCTGAAGGAAACCCACGCAGACAAAGTCCCCACAGACAGTTGCTCGAGGCTGGAATCGAACCCGGGTCCCTGGCACTGTGAGGCAGCCGTGCTAACCAGTGAGCCACTTATCCAAATGCCTTTGAGATGATGTAACTGTATACACATCCATCACTTCTAGAAGTTCATTCCACATACAAACCACTCTGTAAAGAAAAATTGCCCCTCGTGTCTTTTTTAAATCTGTCTCCTCTCACCTTAAAAGTATGCCCTCTTGCCTTGAAATACCCCACCCGAGGGAAAACACACCTGCCATTCACCTTACCTGTACCCGTCATGATTCTGTAGACTTGGCTGATCTGTGTGTTAATTCCAGTCAAGATTAGAGTGGTGCTGGAAAAGCACAGCAGGTCAGGCAGCATCCGAGGAGCAGGAAAATCGACGTTTCAGGCAAAAGCCTTTCATTAGGAATGAGGCTGGGAGTCTCGGGGGTGGAGGAATAAATGGATAAATGGTATGTTAACTCCATCTCACTGTCTTGTGAGTTAAGGCTAAACAGGTTTGGTCTCTATACAGTAGAGTTTAGAACATTGAAACGTATCGGATAGGGTCAATGCTGACAGGATGTTTCCCCTCCTGGGAGGGTCTCGGACCAGAGGGCACTGTCTCAGTATAAAGGGACCCCCCAATTTAAGACTGAGATGAGGAAGAATTTCTTCTCTGAGAGGATTGTGAGTCTTTGGAACTCCTTGTCACAGAGAACTGTGAGTGGAGACCTTGTGCATATTGAAGCTTGTGAGAGATCCTTAATCCGTCGGGGAACGAAAGGGTATGGGGAAAGGGCAGGAAAGTGGACGTGAGGAATGTTGGAATCAGCCACGATCCTATTGAATAGGGGAGTAGAATTGAGGGGCCGAACAGCCTACTCCTGTTCCTATTTCTTACGGTCTCCCTACCCTGGTTCCCTCAGCCTCACTGAAGTGGTAAGATTTGGACTCATCTCCCCATCATGTGACGTTGGGTCTCTCAATTGCCAGTCCAGTGAATTTAATACTGCACCACCCTCTTCCCCCAAGGGAACGATTATGTTTAAAGGGTTAAATTGCCTCTTGTGTTTCCTCTTAGTAGCAACTGCATCTTCACCTTGGGATTCTAACCAGGATTATAACTGGAGCATTGAATTTAAAACTCTCCGTGTTTCTAACTCTCAGTTTGCTTCTCCCAACCCTGTCTAAGTTCGGGGGCTGAGATTTTTTGCTAGGTTTCTGTCTCTGAGGCAAAGTTTTGGATTTGGTTGCTTAGCAACTGAAGTAAAAGCCATAGGTCTGGGACCCAGATGAGGTAACGTTTAAATTTAGTTCATTACAAACACTATGCCCAGTGGGACGCAGTGTTGTTTTTGTTTAAATAAGGCATTTCCAATGGTCCCTTATGTGTTTTTTTAAAAAAGTTATTAACCTTTAACCATACAACTGCTGGAATCTGAGGTGCTTCTGGCTTTACTCTCCCCCTTTCTGCACAACCCACGTTATCTATTTGGAAGTTTAAAAAGAAATTGCATCTCTGCATCACCCTTTCGCTAGACCTTGAAAGGTCCTCGAGTCATGTTTGGCCAATGGTCTACAGTTACTGTTGTAAATCAGGAAACGGGATGGCCAATTTGTGCACAGCACGATCCCAGGGGGGACAGATCCATTGTTCTGCTGTGAAATCCTTACTTTTGACTTGTTTTAAACACCCATTACAAAGACATGAAACTTGGAAGAATTCAGAAAAGATTTACAAGGATGTTGGAGGATTTGAGCTACAGGGAGAGGCTGAATAGGCTGGGGCTGTTTTCCCTGGAGCGTTGGAGGCTGAGGGGTGACCTTATAGAGGTTTATAAAATCATGAGGGGGCATGGATAGGGTAAATAGGCAAAGTCTTTTCCCTGGGGTTGGGGAGTCCAGAACTAGAGGGCATAGGTTTAGATTGAGAGGGGAAAGATATAAAAGGGACCTAAAGGGTAACTTTTTCCACACAGACGGTGATGCGTGTATGGAATGAGCTGCCAGAGGAAGTGATGGAGGCTGGTACAATTGCAACATTTAAAAGGCATTTGGATGGGTATATGAATAGGAAGGGTTTAGAGGGATATAGGCCAATTGCCGGTAAATGGGACTAGGTTAATTTAGGATATCTGGTTGGCATGGACAAGTTGGACCGAAGGGTCTTTTTATGTGCTGCATGACTCTATGCCTTGGTCTCTCACTATGTAGCTTACTGCAAGCGTGCTTGTAAGACAACAACAACAGCTTGCATTTGTATGGTGCCTCCAATGCAATGAAACATCCCAAGGTGTTTCCAAAAACCTTGATGTTGAGTCATGTAAGGTAATAGTGGATGCTTGGTAAAAGAGAAGCATCTTCAAGGAGGAGGGAGAGGGTGGAGAGGCTTTGAGGGGGATAGGGGGAGGGGAGAGGATTCCAGAGAGCGGGTCCCCAGTCAGCCAAAGGCACGGCCTTCGATGATGCTGCGATTATAAATGGGAGGTCAGAATTGGAGGACTGCAGCGATACTCATCGTGGGTTGGAGGAGATGGAGAGAGGGACGAGTCACAGCCTTTTACAGTGCAGAAGGAGGCCATTGGACCCATTGTGTTTGTACTGGCTCCTGAAAGAGCACCCTAGTTAGTCCCACCCACCAGCATTACCTCAGTAGCCCTGTAAATTCATCACTTTCAAACATAAATCCAGCTCTCGTTTGGATCTGAAAAATCAATGCGGAAGACAGCATCGGGAAATACTGGTACTGCATCCTCACACACAGTTTGAAACCATTACAGTGCCATTGATGTGATCATCGATAAACAGTCAATATCTCATCTCACCAGTGAGGGTCTTCAGACTGAGTGAGCATTTACTGTTGCCAAGATCATCCCTGGTGTGCATGTCCACCCATCCTGTAAGGTAGCAGGACAAAGAGAGAAATGATATCCTTTATTAGCCAAAACATAGAGTTTATGGATAGGGAGGTTATGCTATAACTGTATTAAAGAGCTGGTTAGGCTGCAACTAGAGTATTGTATGTAGTTCTGGAATTCACATTATAGGAGGGATGCACTAGAAAAGGTGCAGAGGAGTTTTACCAGGATGTTGATGGCTTGGACAGAATTACCAGGATGTTGCCCGGTCTGGAGAGATGAAAAGAGATCGGACTGATTGGATTTGTTTTCCTTGGAGCAGAGGAGACTGACTGGGGACATGATAAAGATGGATAAAATTGAGGAGTATCGGTATTTATTTGTTATTGTCACATGTACCCAGGTAGAGTGAAAAGTTTTGTTGTGTGTGCAGTATAGGCAAATTAGATTAGATTCCCTACAGTATGGAAACAGGCCCTTCGGCCCAACAAGTCCACACCGACCCTCCGAAGAGTAACCCACCCAGACCCATTTCCCATATTCACCCCTGACTACGGGCAATTTAGCATGACCAATTCACCTGACCTGCACATGTTTGGACTGTGGGAGGAAACCGGAGCACCCGGAGGAAACCCACGCACGCACTGGGAGAATGTGCAAACTCTACAGTCAGTCACCCAAGGCAGGGATTGAACCTGGGTCCCTGGCGCTGTGAGGCAGCAGTGCTAACCACTGAGCCACCGATCATACTATACAAAATGTATCAGGGAATAGAACAGAGCGAGGAATACAGAGTTACGGCTGCAGAGAAGATTCACAGAGAGTGGAGGTCAACATTAAATGTGAAAGTTGAGAGGTCCAGTCAGAAGTCTAATAAAAGCAGGGAAGAAGCTGTTCTTGAATCTATTCTTATATATATTCAAACATTTATGTCTACTGCCTGACGGAAGAGGGTGGAAGAGATTATAAACGGGGTGGGAGGGGCCTTTGATGATGTGGGCTGCCTTACCAAGTGTAGATGGAGTCGGGAGGTTGGTTTGTGCGATGGACCGGGCTGAGTACACAGTTCTCTGTAGTTTCTTACGGTCCTGGGCAGAGCAGATGCTGTATCAAGCCGTGATGAATCCGGACAGAATGCTTTCTGTGACGCAGCGATAAAAACTGGTAAGAGTCTTTATGGACGTGCCGAATTTCGTTAGCCTCCTGAGGAAGCAGAGGCGTTGTTGCGCAGGGTAGACAGAAAGAAACCTTCCCTCTCAGTGGAGGAATCAGTGACTGGGGAGGGGGGAGGGGAAGCACAGATAAGGGGAATACAGTTTACAGAGGATGTGAGGTAAAATGTTTTCAGTCAGTGGGTGATGGGAATCTGAAACACACTGCCTGTAAGGGTGGGAGAGGCAGAAAATCCTCATCACATTGAAGAAGGATTTGTGTGTCCACCTGCTATGCTGAGGTCTATAAGGATCTGGGCCACATGCCGGGAAATGGGATGAGAAGAGTTCATAGAATGCCTACCGTGTGGAAACAGGCCATTGGGCCCAACAAGTCCACACTGACGAGTGTCTGACCCAGACCCATTCCCCTACACTTACTCTGACTAATGCCCCTAACCTGCACATCCCTGGGCACTTATAGGGCAATTTAGCACGGCCAATTCACCCTAACCTGCACATCTTTGGAAGGAAACTAGAGGAAACCCACACAGACACGGGGAAATTTGTGCAAACTCCACACAGACAGGGAGAAGACACCACTGCACTCCAAATGTGGTGTCTTGAGGGTAGAATCGAACCCGGGTCCCTGGCGCCATGAGGCAGCAGTGCTAACCACTGAGCCACCGCAGGCATTAGCTGGCTGTTTATGATTCGATAGGCTGAAGGGCCTTTCTCTGTGCTATAAGCCTCCATATATTTGACTCGGGCACTCTCTCCTCTGAATTAGCTCCTTGCAAGTTAGCTCCTTAGCCAGTCCTGGTTAAGGCTGACACCGACAGTGTGGTATTAACGGCTGAGCGCGTTGGCGGGGGGGGGGGTGAACTGTCAGGAATTCCGTGTTTCGGAGGAGGAGGCATTTCGGAGATTCTGTCTAGCCCCTCAGGCAGTTATTATTTTGATGAAGAGTCGAGGGTTGGGGAGGATTTACCCCACAGTCCTGGGGCCAACATTTATCCCTTACCGCCCAATATGATTGAGCCATTCAGCAGGGAAACAGACCCTTCAGCCCATCACATCCATGCTGACTGGGTTTCCTATACTGACTAGTCCCATTTGCCTACATTTGGCCTATATGCCTCTAAACTTTTCCTATCCTTCTCCCCATCCAAAGTCTTTTCAATATTGTCACTGTACCTACATTCACTCACCATCCTCTGTGTGAAACAGTTGCCCCTCAGGTCCTTTTTATATCTTTCCCCTCTCACCATAAACCTATACCCTCTAGCTTTGGACTCCCCCACCCCAGGGAAAAGACCTTGGCTATTTACTCGATCCATGCTCCTCATGATTTTATAAGCCTCCATAAGGTCACCCCCCCAGCCTCCAACGCTCCAGGAGAAAAATGTTTCAGCCTCTTCCTCTAACTCAAACCTTCCAGTCTCGGTAACATCCTTGTAAATCTTTATGGCGCCCGTTCCAGTTTAGTAACATCCTTCCAATAGCAGGGCGGCCAGAATTGTACACTGCACTCCAAAGGTGGTGTCTTGAACAGCCATAACATGACGTCCCAAGTCCTTTACTTCATGACAAAAAAACAGAAATTGCTGGAAAAGCTCAGCAGGTCTGGCAGCATCTGTGAAGAGAAATCAGAGTTAACGTTTTGGGCGGGTCTGGTTACCCTTCCTCAGATCTCATTTTTGTTCATTTCTGATTGACAGCATCCATACTTCTTTCAGTTGCTAGACTTAATGGTCATACACACCCTCTCTCACACATACACACACCCTCACACACTCATACACATACACACCCCCTCTCACACACACACACCCATACACACACATACTCACACACCCTCACACACATACACTCTCACACACATACACACCCTCACACACACACACACCCTCACACACATACACACATGTACACACACACTCACACACCCTCACACACACCCCCTCACACACATATCCATCCATACACACCACACACACGCGCACACACACATCCTCACGCACACATATGCATACCGTCTCACACACACACATACCCTCACACACACACACAAACACACCCTCCCACACACACACACACACACCCTCACACACACACACACAGGAGAAAGTGAGGACTGCAGATGCTGGAGATCAGAGTCCAGATTAGAGTCACGCTGGAAAAGCACAGCAGGTCAGGCAGCATCCAAGGAGCAGGAGAATCGACGTTTTCAGGAATGATGCTCTGATTAATGCTCTGATTGATAAATGTGCCAAAGGCCTTCATCAACACCCAGTACACCTGCCAGGCCACTTTCAGGGAACTATATACCTGCACCCCTAGGTCCCGGTTTGACAACTCTCCCCAGGGCCCCACCTTTAACCGTGTAAATCCTTCCCTGGTTTGTCTGACCAAAATGCAGCAGCTGCCTCCTTTATCTGCTGACTCCATGCAGTGTAATTTGTGGGAGGGTGCCGTGCACAAGTTTGGCTGTTGGGTTTCTGTCTATAAGTTTGCTCTGGGTCGATAAACAAGGGGGCGGGGAACTTAGTGTGCCGCATACAATGATATTAGAGAAGGGTATGATATCTTCTTGTGTGAAAGCTCTGGGTATTGTGGTTGCTATGGCGGTGACTCCAGTGCTTGTCTCGATTTGCGCTCGGCCGTTTCATTGGCAAGTGGTTGCCAGGGAAAGATTTAATTCCCTCTGCTCGGTCGAGGGAAAAGGTGAGTTAATTATTTAGAACTTAATTAGTGGGCGAGCTGCTGTGACTGCAGGAGGATTAGGAAGAACTCAGTCAGTAACGACAGGGCTGGACGGTTACTGAACAAGCTCCACAATACAATCTGCAGCCTCCCTGGACACAGGTATGTACATTCTGTTGCAAGTTAGCGTCACCCGAACCTTTCTCCACACGGGTCACGGTGCACAAATGGCTGTGACTGAAGCAAATCTGCATTCGCTGTGATTTTAGGAAGAAGTGAGTTTGTGGGCACGTCATGGTGTGGCAGCCTGTGATATAGAATCACAGAGATGTACAGCACAGAAACAGACCTTTCGGTCCAACTCATCCATGCTGATCCAGTCCCATTTGTCAGCACTTGGCCCATATCCCTCCAAACCCTTCCTATCCATGTACCCATCCAGATGCCTTTTAAATGCTGTAATTGTATCAGCCCCCACCACTTCCTCTGGCACCTCATTCCACACACGCACCACCCTCTGCGTGAAAATGTCGCCCCTTAGATCCCTTTTAACTCTTGCCCCTCTCACCTTAAACCTAAGCCCTCTAGTTTTGGACTCCCTACATTGGGGGAAAAAAAAAGATCTTTGCCTATTCACCCTATCCATAACCCTCATGGATTTATAACCATCAGTCTCTGACGCTCCAGGGAAAACAGCCTCAGCCTATTCAACCTCTCCCTGTAGCTCAAACCCTCTAACCCTGGCATAATCCTTGTAGATCTTTTCTGCACCCTTTCAAGTTTAACAACATCAGGCAGGTGTGACCAGTTTGATTTGGGCTCACGTACGGCATGGATTGGTTGGACCGAAGGGTCTGTTTCCATGCTGTCTGACTCGATAGCTCTATAACATCATTCCTATAGCAGGGAGACCAGAATTGAATGCAGTGCTCCAAACCAATGTCCTGTGCAGCTGACCTCTCAACTGCTACACTCAACACATATTCCAACTGCTATACTCAATGTTTTATACTCTAGAGTATCCAGTTTTTTGGCCCTCACTCTGTGTGTGTGTGTGTGTGTGTGTGTGTGTTCCACCTGAGCATCCGCCAGTGATGGGATCTTGCCATGCCTTGTCTGTCTAAATCAAAATGGTGCAGGTCTAAAAGTACTAGTCCAGGTGAAATGGGTTGACTGGTCAGCTTAGGGTCATTGTGGCAATTGCTTGTGTGAGTGGGTTACCAAATCCCATTTGTACTGTGGAGGGGAAGTCACGAAAGGGTAGACAGGGACATTTGCTCCTCAAAGTGTCCATGTGCTTCGGGAGTATGTTAACTCTGGCTCAGTTCCCTTTTGACTCTGAGCCAGAACTTTGTCCCAGGCGAGGAACACGAGAACCAAAATCCAGACTGACGTTCCCTGGCGCAGTGCCAAAGGACTGTGACATTGACTGAAGGTACCACCCCGTCCTGCCCTCTCTGGGTGGGTGCAAAAGGGAACCCGCTGGGCTCCTATCTCAAAGGTGAGTGACGGGTGTGTCACCCCCTGTGGACAATATTGACCCTTCGCTAATGTCATTCAAAGGAGAGAAAAAGAAACAGATGGTCAGATCACTAACTGTTTTCGGGAGTTTGCTGTGCCCAGATTAGTTGCTGCATTTGCGTTTGGAAAATGTGACTGCTCTCCAAAAATTACTTTGTTGCTGACAAGGCATGCTGGGTCATCTTGGGGCTGTGAAAGGTGTTACAGAAAGAGGAAAATTCCAATCTCTCTCTCTCTCTCTCTCTCTCTCTCGCCATTCTCTGGATGGACAAATTGGTAATGATTGACCTCATTCCTTTATACCCTCGAGTAAGCGATATCCAGGTGCTCTTGTGGTGCAGTGTTCGTCTCCCTGCCTCTGGCTCAGAAGTGCTGGGTTCGAGACCCGCTGCAGGACCAAATCGGTTTGAGTGTCAATTTGCAAATCCCTCCAATGCTGGTTAAGAACAGGTGAGATTCCTGTTTAGCCTGTGACGGGAAGGATTTGGAGTCTGGATCATCACTTCCAAGTTGCAACATGAAGGAAAAGTGTAAGCTGCTACGCCAACTCAGATCCGTGCAATTCTGGTCTCCTTCCTATCGGAAAGATGTTGTGAAACTTGAAAGGGTTCAGAAAAGATTTACAAGGATGTTGCCAGGGTTGGAGGATTTGAGCTACAGGGAGAGGCTGAACAGGCTGGGGCTGTTTTCTCTGGAGCGTCGGAGGCTGAGGGGTGACCTTATAGAGGTTTACAAAATTATGAGGGGCATGGAGAGGGTAAATAGTCTCTTCCCTGGGGTGGGGGAGTCCAGAACTAGAGGGGCATAGGTTTAGGGTGAGAGGGGAAAGATTTAAAAGGGACCTAAGGGGCAACTTTTTCACTCAGAGGGTGGTACGTGTATGGAATGACCTGCCAGAGGAAGTGGTGGGGGCTGGTACAATGACAACATTTAAAAGGCATCTGGATGGGTATATGAATAGGAAGGGTTTGGAGGGATATGGGCCGGGTGCTGGCAGGTGGGAAGAGATTGGGTTGGGATATCTGGGTCAGCATGGACGGGTTGGGCCGAAGGGTCTGTTACCGTGCTGTACATCTCTATGACTCGGGGTGGGGGGGGAGGGGGGGAAGTGTTGGTAAAGTTAACTGGATAGTGGGTGTGAGCAACAACACAGAGCATTTGATCTCTGTTCTGGCCTGCGTGGGTGCCTCTGTGATTGATTTATTGCTTTCACATGAACCGAGATAAGATGAAAAGTGTTGTTTTGCACACTCTGCAGGCCAGTGATACCATACAAAGTACATCAGGGTAGCAGAACAGGGTGTAGAATACAGTGTTACAGCTGCAGAGAGAGAGAGAGAGAGAGAGAGAGAGCTCGGAATTAACATTTGAGAGGTCTGTTCAAAAGTCTGATAACAGTGGGGAAGAAGTTGTTCCTGAATCTATTCATACGTGTATTCAAACTTTAATATCTTCCACCCGTCAGAGGAGGATGGAAGAGAGTATAACCAGGGGTGGGAGGGGTCTCTGATTATGTTGGTTGCTTTCCTGAGGAAATGTAGACGGGGAGGTTCTGAGGAAGGGTCACTGGACCCGAAACGTTTCTTTCCGCAGATGCTGCTGGACCTGCTGAGCTTTTCCAACAATTTCTGTCTTTGTGTCATTGGATGGAGGGCTGGTCTGGCTGATGGACTGGGCTGTGTTCACGACCCTGTTGGGGTCAGACCAGGGGAGGTGGGGGGGGCCAGGATATGCAACAAGACCCACCCACCGAGACAGTGGTAATGTCATGGGTACTCAAAGTCAAGTCCTGCGCTCTGGGGGCAGAGATGGGGAAAGAAACATGGGGTTCAAATCTCACCAGCTGGCAGAATCCCAACTGGATCTGGCATATAGCTCAGGGAATGGTCAGATCTGACATAGACTGTTTTCGAAACCCATCTGGCTAACCAACATCCTTCCGGGAAGTGGACTTACCCAGTCCTTGCCCAGGGTCACAGCAACACAGTTAACTTTGATCTACCCTCTGAACGAGCCACTCCGTTAGGGGCGGGCCAAGAGAAAAAAGTATCGTCTTGTCTGAAATTCTTTGTCTCTCCCCATTCAGGTCTGACTGATTTATCTGAAGAGAAATCCTGGCAGGAGGACCACCCCGAGGCATTCGAGATCATGTCGCTTAACAATTTCCACTTCATCCACAGCATTAAAAACTCTCCAGCTGTCTTCCGAAGGTTCAAGAAGGACAAGACGAAGAGTCTGTCCCATGGTGATCCACTGTTCAAGGTGCACTACACGGGCATGGAGAAAATCTACTCGCTGCAGGTGGACCAGACCCGGGAGGTGGTTAACCGCCTGGTGGGTCAGGATGCCAGTAAGGCCAGTAAGGACCATGCCTTGGTGGTGAGACCACGCTACTTGGAGGTGAAGGAGATCTCGAGCGGACGGCAGATCACCAAGACCTACCTCCATGACATCGCCTACTGCACGGCGGACACCGGGCACACCAACGTCTTCCTCTACATCTGCAAGAGCAAAGGGCAGCTCCAGTGTCGCGTGTTCCTCTGTAGCAATGCAGAGAAAGCCAAGGCTATCACCGTCTGCCTGGCCAAGTCCTTTGAGACAGCTTTCAGCCAATGGCATGAGACCTACAACAGCCAATCACAGCTGGTTCCCTCGTCGGGCTCTGACCATCAGGACCATCCTCACCATGGCACTGATAGAGGTGAGCAAAGAGTCCCCGGTTATGCGCGGTCCTGATCTGGAAGGATATCGGCCATTGCTTCACCGTCGCCAGAGTTTCCTCCTCTGGATGGGACTGTGTGGGCGCCCTTGCACCGCACAGGGCCGGCAGTGGCTCAACAAGGCAGCACTGTGGCACAGTGCCCACTTGTAGTCTTGCCCACAAGGGGGTGAGCGATCTTCTCAGGAAAGCAGGAGCACTTCAGCAGCCCAATCTGTGCTACTCCCGCCTCAGAGCACAGGAAGCAAGTCCCAGCGGGTTCAGCTCTCAGAGTCAACAAGCGTGGTGCTGGAAAAGCACGGCCAGGCAGGCAGCGTCCGAGGAGCAGGGGAGTCAACGTTTCGGGCAGAAGCCCTTCATCAGGAATGAGGGGGTGGCCCAAGGGGACTGAGAGATAAATGGGAATGGGGTGGGGCTGGGGGAAAGGTCACTGGGAATGCGGCAGGTTGGTGAAGGTGGGGGGGTGAAGGTGATAGGGTGGAGTGGATAGGTGGGAAGGAAGATGGACAGGTGGGACAATTCAAGATGGCGGTGCAGAGTTGGAGGGTTGGACCTGGGATAAGGTGAGGGGAAGGGGAGATGAGGAATCTGGTGAAATCCACATTGATCCCTTGTGGTTGGAGAAGATGAGGCGTTCTTCCTCCAGGCGTCGGGTGGCTAGGATTTGGCGGTGGAGGAGGACCAGGAGGTCAACTATGTTGAGTGTCGAGACTGTTTGTTTTCTTCAGAGCAGAGAAGGCTGGGGGAGGCGGGGGCAGGTGACCTGATTGAGGGGTACAAGATTACGGGGCTATGGACAGGGTGAACAGAGAGCAGCTAACTGTTCCCCTTGCCTGAAGGGTCAATCAGGAGAGGGGTATAGTTTTACAGTAGTGGGGACAGCAGCTTCAGAGATTTGGGGAAAAAAGCCTTTTCACTCAGCAGGTGGCAAAAATCTGGAATGCGCTGCCTGGGAAGGTTGGAAACCTTCTAATCTCTTTCAAAAAAAAATTTGGACAAGCACTTGAAATATCATAACATTCAAGGGTATGGGGCAAATGTAGGAAATTGAGATCCGTGCACCTTTATGTTGGTATAGACTCAATGGCCGGAAGGGGATGTTTTGCGCTGCACGAATCTATGAAAGCCAATATCTAAGGTGGTAGGCTCAGCTACATGCAATAGTCCAGTTGGCATCTGACCCATCAATCGTAGGAGACTTCAAGAATTTTGGGTAGAACAAGCATTTATGGACATTCCTCTACTTCACCCAGTACGTTTCAGATCAGGGTGTGATTTAGACACGCTCCCTTACCTATATACAGTGTACAGTTCTGGTCACCACATTACCAAAAGGATGTGGACACTTTGGAGAGGGTGCAGGGAAGGTTTATGGGGATGTTGCCTGGTATGGAAGGTGCTACCAATGAAGAGAGGTTGAGTAGGTTCGGTTTATTTTCATTAGAAAAAAGGAGATTGAGGGGGGGACCTGATTGAGGTTTATAAAATCATGAAGGATATAGACAGGGTGGATAGAGACAAGTTTTTTCCCAGGGTGAAGGATTCAATAACGAGAGGCCACGCTTTCAAGGTGAGAGGTGGAAAGTTTAAGGGGGGATACACGCGGCAAGTACTTCACACTGAGAGTGGTGGGCGTTTGGAACGCGTTGCCAGCAGAGGTGGTAGAAGCAGGGGTAGATTCATTTAAGATGCGTCTGGATAAATGCATGAGTAGATGGGGAGCAGAGTGATACAGATGCTTAGGAATTGATTGACAGGTTTAGACAGTACATTTGGATCGGCTCAGGCTTGGAGGGCCAAAGGGCCTGTTCCTGAGCTGTAAATTTTCTTTGTTCTTCTTTGTATATGAGTTCCACCATGTCGCTGAGCTGCCTCACCCCAACCTTGTGAAACTGGTTAGGATGAATCTGATAAGCATCTTCATGCGTTATAATCACCCTTTTATAAAAGGCAAGAGAAATGGTGGAGATATAAATTCTTTCGCGTCAATGAAGGGAGAGATTAAATATGTAGATTATTTATTTTAGCAATTCACATTGAAGTTTAAATGCTTGATGGCGGGGGGGGGGGTTTCAAATACTAAGTCAGTAAAAGTCAGTAATTAGGCTTTTCAGGAAATGAAATGGAATTGTTTAATCTCTCTTTTAAAAAAATTATTTTGCTGCCAATTTTACAGAGATATTATCTGGGAAACAAGCGTTCATCTAGTGGTTCAGGTTACAGATTGGTCATGTTTTTTCCTGGAGCATAGAAGGTTAAAGCGGGAGGGGGGGAGTGATTTGAAGAGGAAAAAAATAAACAAAATAACTGTGGATGCTGGAAATCAGAAGCAGAAACAGAAATTGCTGCAAAAGCTCAGCAGGTCAGGCAGCATCTGTGGAGAGAAATCAGAGTTAATGCTTCGGGTCATAGAGTCATAGAGATGTACAATGCGGAAACAGACCCTTTGGTCCAACCCGTCCATGCCGACCAGATATCCCAACCCAATCTCGTCCCACCTGCCAGCACCTGGCCCATATCTCTCCAAACCCTTCCTTTTCATATACCCATCCAAATGCCTCTTCAATGTTGTAATTGTACCAGCCTCCACCACATCCTCTGGCAGCTCATTTCATACACACACCACCCTCTGTGTGAAAAAGTTGCCCCTTAGGTCCCTTTTATACCTTTCCCCTCTCACCTTAAACCTATGCCCCTCTAGTTCTGGACTCCCCGGCCCCAGGGAAAAGACTTTGTCTATTTACCCTATCCATGCCCCTCATAATTTTGTAAACCTCTATAAGGTCACCCCTCAGCCTCCGATGCTCCAGGGAAAACAGCCCCAGCCTGTTCAGCCTCTCCCTGTAGCTCAGATCCTCCAACCCTGGCAACATCCTTGTAAATCTTTTCTGAACCCTTTCAGGTTTCACAACATCTTTCCGATAGGAAGGAGACCAGATTTGCACACAATATTCCAACAGTGGCCTAACCAATGTCTTGTACAGCCCCAACTCCTGTACTCAATACTCTGACCAAGAAGTGACCCTTCCTCAGAACTGGTGGTAGCTAAGGAAATGTTGGTTTTATACAGAAGGTGGGGTCGGGGGAGGAGTTAAGAAGTGAAGAATAGGAGCCCAAGGAGAGAGAAAAACAGTTGGAGAGATAAAGGAGTGGATAACAATCTGGCTGGGATGGCAAATAGCTATTAATGGGGACCGTTAGTGTCTAACAATAGGTTGTGTGTAATCGCAGACTATGTGATAACAAGGCCTGGTGTGTGGGGGTTGGGGTAAAGACATGGGAGAGCTCCAACCCTAAAGCTGTTGATCTCGAAAGTGAATCCAGAAAGCTGGAGAGTTCCCAAGTGGAAAATTAGATTAGACTAGATTCCCTACAGTGTGGAAACAGGCCCTTCGGCCCAACAAGTCCACACCGACCCTCCAAAGAGCACCTAGACCTACTTCCCTCTGACTAATGCACCTAACACTATGGGGCAATTTAACGTGGTCAATTCACCTGACCTGTACACCTTTGGGCTGTGGGAGGAAACCGGAGCACCCGGAGGAAACCCCATGCAGACACGGGCAGAATGTACAGACAGTCGCCCGAGGCTGGAGTCGAACCTGGGTCCCTGATGCTGTGAGGCTGTAGTGCTAACCACTGAGCCACCATGCCGCCCATAACGAGGTGCTGTTCTTCCAGCTCGCGCTGAGCCTCGCTGGAGCAAGTCCGAGACAGAGATGTTGGCCGGGGAACACTGGGTGTGTTGAGGTGGCAGGCAACTGGGAGCTCAGGGTCTTTTCTGCAGACACAACATGTGTGTTCTACAAAGCAGTCACCCAGTCTATGCTTGGTTTCCCCCATGTAGGGCAGACCACATTGTAAGCAGCGAATGCAGTAGGCGTTACTTTCATTTTGGATTTAGAAGTAACAGAGCAGGGTCGGTTAACAGAAACATTTACGCGAGTAGGGTCTGGGGGTAGGAGATTGGGTTCAGAGGACATAACCTTAATATCGGAACCGAATTGTCCAGGGGCGAGTTTTGAAAATGTTGCTTGGCTACATGGGAACGGCTGGAATGTGGACCCCCCCCCCCCTTCACAAACAGCAGTAGATTCTGGTGTAATTGCTCATGTTTAAGTCTGAGATCTATTGGCTTTCTCTGACCAATGGTGTTAAGGAGTGTGGAGGCCTGGATGGGTAGGCAGAGAGAGGATGCACATCCGATATAGACCAGGTAGGCAGAAGATTAGATCCCCGACGGTGTGCAAACAGCTCCTTCGGCTCAACCAGCCCACACTGACCCTCCGAAGAGTAACCCATCCAGACCCATTTCCCTCTGACTAATGCACCTCGCACTATAGGCAATGTAGCACGGCCAATCCACCTGACCTGCAGATGCTGGAGATTAGAATCAGGATTAGAGTGGTGCTGGAAACGCACAGCAGGTCAGGCAGCATCCGAGGAGCAGGAAAATCGACGTTTTGGGCAAAAGTCCTTCATCAAGAATGATTTCCGATATAGATCATCCAAGCTGCGAGTGAATGGCCTCCTGCTGTTCTGACAGGATCTGTTGGATAAGATCCATGCACCGATGATAATTGTTTAATTAAAATAGAATAATTAATTAGTTATTGTCATGATTCATAATTATATTTGAAATATTTCTCTGCTAATGTGCATACTGCTTCGTGATAGAGTAGACGTGGAGAAGATATTTGTGCCAGGAGGAGAGACCAGGACCCAAGGGGATGACCTCAGAGTGAGGGGCTGACCCTTTCGAACTGAGGTGAGGTGGAAGTTCTTCAGCCAGAAGCTGGGTGGATCTGTGGAACTCATTGCTGCAGAGGGCTAAGGAGGCCAAGTCATGAAGACCGAGACAGATAGGGTCTTGATTAGAGTCGAAAATGTGTTGCTGGAAAAGCGCAGCAGGTCAGGCAGCATCCAAGGAGCAGGAGAGTCGACGTTTCGAGTCCTCACCTTCTTCCAGGTTCTGGATTAGTAAAAGGTGTCAAGGGTGATGGGGAGAAGGCAGGAGAATGGGGTTGAGAAACATATCAGCCGTGGTCGAATGGCAAACTCGAAGGGCCGAATGGCCTCATTCTGCTCCTGTATCTTGAAGTTTTGTGGTCTCGCAAGCCAGCCAAAATAAATAGAGTTATAAAAACCACACAATGCCAGGTTATAGTCTAACAGGTTTATGTGGGAGCAGTAGTTTTCGGAGCGCTGCTCCATCAGGTGGTTGTGGAGAATAAGATCGTAAGACACAGAATTTATAACAAGTTTACAGTGCGATGCGACTGAAATTAGATATTGTAAAATCAATATATTGATTGTTTGTTAAATCTCTCATCTTTTAGAATGACCATGTTGTTTTCAGAGCAGCGGTCTGAAAGCTACAGTGTTGGACTATAACCTGGTGTTGGGTGATTTTTAACTTTGTCCATCCAAGGAACTATGGAGCTATGAGGGAGGAGCTGGCCAAAGTTCAATGGTGCAATACCTTAGCAGGGATGACAGTGGAGGAACAATGGTGGATATTTCTGTGTATAATGCAGAAGTTTTGCAGGACCAGTTCATTCTAAAAATGAAGAAAGATCCTAGGAGGAGGCATGGGTGGCCGTGGCTGATGAGGGAAGTTAAGAAACATATAAAGTTAAAAGAGAAAAAGTATAACATGGCAAAGATGAGTGGGAAAATGGAGGACTGAGAAGCTTTTAAAGAACAACAGAGGATTACGAAGAAGGAAATACGCAGAGAAAAAATGAGGTACGAAGGTAAACTGGTCAATAATATAAAGGAGGATAGTAAAAGTTTTTTTAGGTATGTGAAAGGCAAAAAAATGGTTAAGACTTAAATTGGGCCCTTGAAGACAGAAACAGGGGAATATATTACGGGGAACAAAGAAATGGCAGAAGAATTGAATTGGTACTTCAGATCTGTCTTCATTGGGGAAGACACAAGCAATCTCCCTGAGGTAACAGTGGCTGAAGGACCTGAACTGATGGGAATTTATATTTGCCAGGAATTGGTGTTGGAGAGACTGTTAGGTCTGAAGGTTGATAAGTCCCCGGGGCCTGATGGTCTACATCCCAGGGTACTGAAGGAGGTGGCTCGAGAAATCGTGGATGCGTTGGTGATTATTTTCCAGAGTTCGATAGATTCGGGATCAGTTCCTGCGGATTGGAGGGTGGCTAATGTTGTACCACTTTTTAAGAAAGGTGGGAGAGAGAAAACAGGAAATTATAGACCAGTTAGTCTGACCTCAGTGGTGGGAAAGATGCTGGAGTCAATTATAAAGGATGAAATTACGACACATCTGGATAGTAGTAACAGGATCGGTCAGAGTCAGCATGGATTTATGAAGGGGAAATCATGCTTGACTAATCTTCTGGAATTCTTTGAGGATGTAACTCTGAAGATGGACGAGGGAGATCCAGTAGATGTAGTGTACCTGGACTTTCAGAAAGCTTTTGATAAAGTCCCACATGGGAGGTTAGTGAGCAAAATTAAGGCGCATGCTATTGGGGGCAAAGTACTAACTTGGATTGAAAGTTGGTTGGCTGATAGGAAACAAGAGTAGTGATAAACGGCTCAATTTCAGAATGGCAGGCAGTCACCAGTGGTGTACCACAGTGATCAATGCTGGGACCATAGCTTTTTACAATATATGTTAATGATATAGAAGATGGTATTAGTAATAACATTAGCAAATTTGCTGATGATACTAAGCTGGGTGGCAGGGTGAAATGTGAGGAGGATGTTAGGAGATTACAGGGTGACCTGGACAGGTTAGGTGAGTGGACAGATGCATGGCAGATGCAGTTTAATGTGGATAAATGTATGGTTATCCATTTTGGTGGCAAGAACAGGAAGGCAGATTACTACCTAAATGGAATCAAGTTAGGTAAAGGGGCAGTACAGAGAGATCTGGGTGTTCTTGTACACCAGTCAATGAAGGTAAGCATGAGGTACAGCAGGTAGTGAAGAAGGCTAATAGCATGCTGGCCTTCATAACAAGAGGGATTGAGTATAGAAGCAAAGAGGTTCTTCTGCAGCTGTACAGGGCCCTGGTGAGACCACACCTGGAGTACTGTGTGCAGTTCTGGTCTCCAAATTTGAGGTCAGACATTCTGGCTATTGAGGGAGTGCTGCGTAGGTTCACGAGGTCAATTCCTGGAATGGCGGGATTACCTGACACTGAAAGATTGGAGTGACTGGGCTTGTATACCCTTGAGTTTAGAAGACTGAGAGGGGATCTGATTGAGACATATAAGATTATTAAAGGATTGGACACTCTGGAGGCAGGAAACATGTTTCCGCTGATGGGTGAGTGCCGAACCAGAGGACACAGCTTAAAAATATGGGGCAGACCATTTAGGACAGAGATGAGGAGAAACTTCTTCACCCAGAGAGTGGTGGCTGTGTGGAATGCTCTGCCCCAGAGGGCAGTAGAGGCTCAGTCTCTGGATTCATTTAAGAAAGAGTTGGCTGGAGCTCTCAAGGATAGTGGAATCAAGGGTTATGGAGATAAGGCAGGAACAGGATACTGATTAAGGATGATCAGCCATGATCATAATGAATGATGGTACAGGCTCGAAGGGCAGAATGGCCTACTCCTGCACCTATTGTCTATTGTCTATTGTCATCCCAGTCCAACACCAGTACCTCCAAAAAATAAATAAAAGAACTGTATGAGACAAGCACCCAGAGATCTGCACTTTTGATCTTTTGAGATTTTGTTTACCCTGTCTATATTGTTTTATTATCCATAGTATACGCATCTGACTGTCTGCCTTAATTGTGACCAACATGCATGCCATAAAACGAATATAGCTTAAGTTGCACGACAGTAGATTTAGCAATTCTCTCTTTTCTCTGCTGTTTGTTAGTCACCACCAATTATTTTCATTAATGCCAAAACTTGGCATGAATTACTGCTGGCCTGAGGAGCACTCAGATAGGCAAATGAGTTGCAAAAATAGCAATTGCCGGAGAAACTTAGCAGGTTTGACAACATCTGTGGGGAGAGATAAATAGACAACAGACAATAGGTGCAGGAGTAGGCCATTCTGCCCTTCGAGCCTGCACCATCATTCAATATCATCATGGCTGACCATCCTTAATCAGTATCCTGTTCCTGCCTTATCTCCATAACCCTTGATTCCACTATCCTTGAGAGCTCTATCCAACTCTTTCTTAAATGAATCCAGAGACTGGGCCTCCACTGCCCTCTGGGGAAGAGCATTCCACACAGCCACCACTCTCTGGGTGAAGAAGTTTCTCCTCACCTCTGTCCTAAATGGTCTACCTCATATTTTTAAGCTGTGTCCTCTGGTTCGGCACTCACCCATCAGCGGAAACATGTTTCCTGCCTCCAGAGAGTCCAATCCTTTAATAATCTTTTCTGTCTCAATCAGGTCCCCTCTCAGTCTTCTAAACTCAAGGGTATACAAGCCCAGTCACTCCAGTCTTTCAGTGTAAGGTAGTCTCGCCATTCCAGGAATTGACCTCGTGAACCTACGCTGCACTCCCTCAATAGCCAGAATGTCTTTCCTCAAATTTGGAGACCAGAACTGCACACAATACTCCAGGTGCGATCTCACCAGGGTCCTGTACAGCTGCAGAAAAACCTCTTTGCTTCTATACTCAATCCCTCTTGTTATGAAGGCCAGCATGCTATTAGCCTTCTTCACTACCTGCTGTACCTCATGCTTACCTTCATTGACTGGTGTACAAGAACACCCAGATCTCTCTGTACTGCCCCTTTACCTAACTTGATTCCATTTAGGTAGTAATTTGCCTTCCTGTTCTTGCCACCAAAGTGGATAACCATACATTTATCCACATTAAACTGCATCTGCCATGCATCTGACCACTCACCTAAACTGTCCAGGTAACCCTGTAATCTCCTAACATCCTCCTCACATTTCACCCTGCCACCCAGCTTAGTATCATCAGCAAATTTGCTAATGTTATTACTAATACTATCTTCTATATCATTAACATATATTGTAAAAAGCTGTGGTCCCAGCACTGATCCCTGTGGTACCCCACTGGTCACTGCCTGCCATTCCAAAATGGAGCTGTTTATCACTATTCTTTGTTTCTTGTCAGCTAACCAACTTTCAATCCAAGTTAGTACTTTGCCCCCAATAGCATGCGCCTTAATTTTGCTCACTAACCTCCCATGTGGGACTTTATCAAAAGCTTTCTGAAAGTCCAGGTACACTACATCTACTGGATCTCCCTCGTCCATCTTCAGAGTTACATCCTCAAAGAATTCCAGAAGATTAGTCAAGCATGATTTCCCCTTCATAAATCCATGCTGACTCTGACCGATCCTGTTACTACTATCCAGATGTGTCGTAATTTCATCCTTTATAATTGACTCCAGCATCTTTCCCACCACTGAGGTCAGACTAACTGGTCTATAATTTCCTGTTTTCTCTCTCCCACCTTTCTTAAAAAGTGGTACAACATTAGCCACCCTCCAATCCGCAGGAACTGATCCCGAATCTATCGAACTCTGGAAAATAATCACCAACGCATCCACGATTTCTCGAGCCACCTCTTTCAGTAGACTTAACATTCCAAAATAAGTATGATATAGTTTGTCGCTCAGTGATTAGCACTGCTGCCTCACAGCACCAGGGACTTGCGTTCCATTCCACCTTTGGGTGACTGTCTGTGTGCACATTCTCCCTGCGTTTGTGTGGGTTTTCCTCTGGATGCTCTGGTTTCCTCCCGCTGCCAAGACAGTGCAGGCTGGGTGGATTGGCCATGGGAAATGCAGGATGTTCACCTTCTGTTTTTTTTTTGTAACTAATTTGTCTGACGGTGTTTCTGCTTCAGATCTCCAGCATCCGCAGACCTTAGTTTCATTGGAGGCAAATTGATTATTTTTTAATCGTTCACGGGTGTCGCTGGCCCAGCATTTGTTGCCCTCCCTAATTGCCCAGAGGCCAGTTAAAAGTTGACCACATTGCTGTGGGTCTGGAGTCACATGAAGGCCAGACCAGGTAACAATGGCCTAAGGACATTTGTGAACCAGATGGGTTTTTCCCAACAATTAATAGTAGATTCATGGTCATCACTGGACTACCAATTCCAGATTTTTATGGAATTCAAATTCCACCATTTGTTGGGGGGGAGGGGATTTGAACCCAGGCGCCCAGAACATTACCTGGGTCTCTGGATTAACGGTCTGGTGATCATATCACTGGGCCACCTCTTGGCGTCCTGACTGGGATTTTATCTGACTGGCTTGTGCCAATTGGTTTGCCCCACTCGGTTAGGCTGTGCCAGACTCACGTGGATCTGCTCTGTCTCCACAGGCAGCTCGTTGGACGAGGAATCGGAAATGAATCGTCCACTGGAAAGCGACGAGGAGGCGGAGGTCAGGATGCACCGGGAGTTTCTCCAGCGGGCAACGTCATTCCGAACCCCTCACCGCCTGGACACGGGGTACCACGATGTGGAGGATCTGACCAGGGATTCCTCAGTCCAGGAGCTGGCTCAGGGCGAGCAGGAAGGAGACTGACCACCCACTCGCCCCCCACCGGCCTGCTTTACGTTGACTAATCCTTAACCAGGGGGAGACAAAACAAACAAACTAATTGCCAACATGGGACGCAAATCTTCAAACCGGAGGCTCTTGTTGATCCTTTTTTGAAATACAAGAGCGCGATGATTGCAATTTCTCCCCCAAGGTTTTAATCAATACGACAGCTTCGTAATGATAGGTCATGCTCCGAGAATGTGACAGCAACACCTCCAAGGCAGCCTTCCAAGGATACCTTCTCCTCTTTTACAACTCGAGGCCTTTTTTTTTCCAAACCTTTTTATGTTTAAGACCAGGCTGAATGTCTCCTTGAGCATGCCTCACCTGAACGAAGAGTATATTGTGTTTCGACAATGAGTTGACCTCATTGAAACCGCAGATGATCCTTTGGAGTGCTTGACCGGCTAGAGACAGAGGGGCTGTTTTCCCTTGGCTGGGGAGTCCCCAACTGTATGGCAAGGGGGGGGGGGGGGGAGCGGGAGGGATCGCTGGTTTTGAAATGAGCTGAGAAGGAATTTCTCCTCTCAAAGAGTTGAGAGTGGAAGGAAGTTACAAATGCAGAGGGTTCACTTGCTGAGTTCGCACCAAAACAGTTTTGTTTTGACACCTAAGGGGATAGGGTTGGAAGATCAGCCATCTGGTGGCTTTGCTGGGGAGAGATAGAGCTCAAAGGGGCCAAATGGTCTCCTCCTGCTCCTAATTAAGACATTACCTGATGCCCAGTCTGTGCATTACACTATGAAACCATGAGGAGCCTTAATAAGTTCTGGAGGCAGACACTAACTCCATTTGACTAACACTCCCCTGACCAGGAGCCTCCAGTTGCTCTGTATCACTCTTGGTCTCAAAGTTCAAAGTTCTGGCTAGGGCTAAGACAGAACAGCCCACAGTCACTGACTTCTGGCAGGAAATGGAACCCTGTTGAAAATAGATTTGAAAATTACCCTGAAGGAAAAGAGATGTTCACTTTGTTCTGAATGATACCACTATCGGTCAGGGAGGGGAGTTCAGGCACAGTTTTATCTTTTATGGTGTCTGTTGGAAGGAGACTTTCCAGATCAGAGGCTCACTAACTGCTTTGTCATCTGCCATGTGGGTGTTAGCAGCGTAGCCACACGGCAGTTTTGTGGATATTTTCATTTAAAAGCGGAATTGTTTTACAAACAATTCCAGTAAAAGTTGAAATGGAGTTATTTGCGTCACGTGGAATTGTACAAAGCGTTCATCTAATTCTCACTTACTACCGTTCCCCTCGCTCCCCCCCAACACACTCTCATCAGCCAGTTCGCCTTTTCCCATCTCCTTGTCCATCCTCACCTCAGCAATACCCTTGGTAACATCTCCAGCTGTCTGTTCCGTCACACTCTTGGCCAAACTCCCACCTTGCAGCCTTCTCGTGTCTTCATCCAAAATGAAGGGCTTTTGCCCGAAACGTCGATTCTCCTGCTCCTTGGATGCTGCCTGACCTGCTGTGCTTTTCCAGCACCACTCTGATCGCTACTCTGCGAAACCAGTCTGAGTGTGCACCATGTCCCATTCCCCCATGACCCCAGCCCTCCCATTCCTGCTCACTACCCTACACTGGCTCCTAGTCCTCAATGTTCAAACTCCCAACTTTATTGTCATAGCCACCCATGGCCTCCTCACAGACCAGTCTGACCCCCACCCCCCACGTTCCCTTCTCTGTCTCTCTCTCCCTTTAAACTCCACAACCCTCTGAGATCTCTGTGCTCCTCCAATACCAGCCTCCTGACACTCCTCCAATTTAAATCGCTCCAGCATTGGTGGCTGCGCTCTCAGCTGTGTGTATGTCCTGAAATCTGGAAATCCCTCTCCATCACTCTCTCTCTTGTATATTATGATGTCCCTTTAAACCTAGCCTCTCTGACCAAAACTCTGAGTTACCCGTTTTCTCATTTCCTAATACGTAGCTCGGTGTCAACTTTGTTAACCTTTTGTGGGATATTTTGTCTCACAGAAGGTGTTATATAAATTTATTGTTGTCATATCTTACTTTGTATCCTGCCTTTCTTCTGTAGCTCCCCTCCTCTCCTGCAGCATTGACTGCCCCTGTTTGTTGACACTCTCTGCCAATTTGTAATTGTTCAGGCACGCTTGACAAGAAAGCATTTCAATTTTGCCAGGAAGGTTTCCAGGGCATTAACAGTCAGTTCCTTATCTGTAGCTGTCTTGCTTGGCAAAACCTAATGCTTGTTCAACCCTTGACGGTGATTACTCGCATTCCGACCTAAGGCATTTCCCACCTTAAGGCTGGACGTCTGATGCATATTTTTCCGATCAAAATGTTTATGACAATGATTTGCTTTGGAAATGTTCAGGGCTGCTTACAGGCTAAATAAGGGTAGATATTCCAATGCAGAGATGAGGTGACTGACCAGTTTATCTTGTGTTTACAGAAGGTCACAGTGACGGAATTTTTATCTCTGCAGTGTATTTTTTTTTTACATTCATTCATGGGATGTGGACATAACAGGCAAACCCAGTTTGTTCTGTATCTCCAGTTGCCCTTGAGATCAGTTAAATATGAACCATGTTAGTCAGAGAATTCTAAAGCACAGAAAGAGGCTCTTCGGCCCATCTTTTCAAAGCCAGTCACCAATTCATTCTAGTCCCATTTTCCAGTACGTGGCCTTATGTGTTATGGTGAGTCAAGTGATCACAGAGTTACTTAAGAGTCATAGAGTTATACAGCAAAGAAACAGACGCTTCGGTCGAACTTGTCCACACTGAGCCGATATGCTAACCTAATCTAGTCCCATGTGCCAGCATTTGGCCCATATCTTTCTAAACCCTTCCTATTCATATACCCATCCAAATGCTTTTTAAATATTGTCATTGTACCAGCCTCTACCACTTCCTCTGGCAGCTCATTCTATACACATACCACCCTCTGTGTGAAAATGTTGTCCCTTAGGTCTCTTTTAAATCTTTCCCCTCTCACCTTAAACCTATGCCCCTCTAGTTTTGGCCTTCCGTACCCTGTGAAGAAGACCTTGTCCTATGCACACCTCTCATGATTTTACACATTTCTATAAAGTCACCCCTCCTGGGAAAACAGCCCCAGCTTAGTCAGCCACTCCCCATAGCTCAAACACTCCAATCCTGGCGATATCCTTGTAAATCTTTTCTGAACTCCTTCAAGTTTAACAACATCCTTCCTACAGCAGGGAGACCAGAATAGAAATCCAAAGGTGGCCTAAAACAATGTCTTGCAGAACTGCAACATGACCTCCCAACTACTTTATTCAATGCATTGACCAATAAACTTCTTAAATATTGTGATGGTTCCTAACTCTATCAGCCTATTAGGCAGTGGGTTTGAGATACCCTGCTACCTACTGAGTGAAACAAGTCTCCTCTAAACTTCCTGCTCCATAAAACAATGTCCCTTTGTTACTAAGGGAAAGGTTTATCCCCATCTTTGCTCCTCAATTTTACATTGCAATCAAGTCTTGTCCTCAACTTCCTCTGCTCTAAGGAAAACCATCCCAGCCTCTCTGATCTCTCTTCACAGCTGAACTGTTCTAGCCCAGGCAGCATTGAGCATTGGGTCTGCACCCTCTCTCGTGCAATAGCGTCTTTCCCCAGTGCTCCAGCTGTGATGTAACTAATGTCTAACTCTGTCTATACGTTGCTGGGGGTGTTGATTGACATGTTAAGCCAGAATGGATGAGGGGAGCAGAATTCAACCCCTCAACTGATATTATTGAACCGGATTGGTTTTTTTACAGCAATCATAGACTCATACAAGACGGAAGCAGATCCATCGGTCCATGCCCAACAGAATCCCAAACTAAACTACTCCCACCTGCCTGTTCCTGGCCCATCTCCCTCCAAACCTTTCCTATTCGTGAACTTATCTAAGTGTCTTTAAACATTATAACTGTACCCACATTCACCACTTCCTCAGGAAGTTCATTCCACACACTAACCACGCTCTATGTAAAAAAGTTACCCTTCATGTCTTTTTTAAATCTGTCTCCTCTCATCTTAAAAATGTGTCCCCTAGTCTTGAAAACCCCCATCATCGGGAAAAGACAACATAGAACAGAGAACATAACGGCATAGTACAGGCCCTTTGGCCCCTCGATGTTGCACCAACCATTATCATTAACTATCATAAACTCTATCTATGCCTTTCATTATTTTATAAACTTCTATCAGGTCACCCCTTGACCTCCTACGCTCCAGTGAAAAACGTCCCAACTGATCCAGCCTTTCCTTATAACTCAAACCTTCCATACCTGGCAGCATCCTGGTAAACCTCTACTGAACCCTCTCCAATGGTAGATTCATGGACACCAATGCAGTTTGACCTACAGCAAATGGATGGCAGTAGTTCAAGAAGGCATCTTCTCCAGTGCAACTAGGGATGGAATAAATGCTGCGACACTCACATCCCATGAATGATAAAATCCTTAGAAGAGTATAAAGACAGTAGGAGTATACTTCAGAGGGAAATCAGGAGGGCAAAAAGGGGACATGAGACAGCTTTGGCAAATAGAATTAAGGGGTTTTATAAATACATTAAGGACAAAAGGGTAACTAGGGAGAGAATAGGGCCCCTCAAAGATCAGCAAGGCAGCCGCAAGAGATGGGAGAGATACTAAACGCAAATTTTGCATCAGTGTTTACTGTGGAGAAGGATATGGAAAATATAGACTGTAGGGAAATAGATGGTGACATCTTGAAAAGTGTCCATATTACAGAGGAGGAAGTGCTGGATGTCTGAAAATGCATAAAAGTGGATAAATCTCCAGGACGTGATCAGGTGTACTCCAGAACTCTGTGGGAAGCGAGAGGAGTGATCGCTGGGCCTCTTGCTGAGATATTTGTATCATTGATCGTCACAGCTGAGATGCCAGAAGACTGGAGGTCGGCTAACGTGGTGCCACAACTTAAGAAGGGTGGTAAGGACAAACCAGGGAACTATAGACCAGTGAGCCTGACAACAGTGGTGGGCAAGTTGTTGGAGGGAAAGGATTTACATGCATTTGGAAAGGCAAGGACTGATTCGGGATAGTCAACATGGCTTTGTGCGTGGGAAATCATGTCTCACAAACTTGATTGAGTTTTTTGAAAAAGTAATAAAGAGGATTGATGAGGGCAGAACAGTGGATGTGATCTACATGGACTTCAGTAAGGCGTTCGATAAAGTTCCCCATGGGAGACTGATTTTCAAGGTTAGATCTCATGGAATACAGGGAGAACTAGCCATTTGGATACAGAACTGGCTCAAAGGTAGAAGACAGAGGGTGGTGGTGGAGGGTTGTTTTTCAGACTGGAGGCCTGTGACCAGTGGAGTGCCACAAGGATCAGTGCTGGGTCCTCTACTTTTCATCATTTATATAAATGATTTGGATGTGAACATAGGAGGTACAGTTAGTGCAGATGACAGCAATTTGGAGGTGTGGTGGACAGTGAAGAAGGTTACCTCCGAGTGCAACGGGATCTTGATCAGATGGGTCAATGGGCTGAGAAGTGGCAGATGGAGTTTAATTTAGATAAATGTGAGGTACTGCATTTTGGGAAAGCAAATCAAAGCAGGACTTACACACTTAATGGTAAGGTCCTGGGGAGTGTTGCTGAACAAAGAGACCTTGGAGTGCAGGTTCATAGCTCCTTGAAAGTGGAGTTGCAGGTAGATAGGATAGTGAAGAAGGCGTTTGGTATGCTTTCCTTTATTGGTCAGAGTATTGAGTACAGGAGTTGGGATGTCGTGGTTAGACCACTGTTGGAATATTGTGTTCAATTCTGGTCTCCCTCCTCTCATAAGGATGTTGTGAAACTTGGAAGGCTTCAGAAAAGATTTACAAGGATGTTGCCAGAGCTGGAGATTGGAACTACAGGGAGAGGCTGAATAGGCTGGGGATGTTTTCCCTGGAGCATCAGAGGCTGAGGGGTGACCTTATAGAGGTTTATAAAATCATGAGGGGCATGGATAGGGTAAATAGACAAGATCTTTTCCCTGGGTTGGGGGAGTCCAGAACTAGAGGGCATAGATTTAGGGTGAGAGGGGAAAAATTTAGAAGGGACCTAAGGGACACCTTTTTCACACAGAGGGTGGTACGGGTGTGGGATGAGCTGCCAGAGGAAGTGGTGGAGGCTGGTACAATGACAACATTTAAAAGGCATCTGGATGGGTATATGAATAAGAAAGGTTTAGGGGCTCAGCAGGCCTGGCAACATCTGTGGAGAGAAATCAGAGTTAATGTTTCCGGTCGCGCAATCCCTCCTCAGTTTGGGGCCTGGGAAATAGATCAGGGTCTGACCAGATAGAGAAGAAACTACAAGCCGCACTCTTCAGCGGGGTACAGTGAAGATCTTTATTAGAATAAATCCACAGAGACTGAATCGATGCCAATTACTGAAAGTGTACACAGATGCAGAACTGGGGAACCATCAAATCGAGGAGGCAGTGTGAGAGCTGTGCTCATTTTCACCTCGCACTCCTGATAGCTCTGATTCTTGTTTGCTATAGATCCACAGCAATATATCTCATCCAATTGCCCCTTTTCCTGTGAGGAGTGAGTGACTGCAGTATACATTCACTCTTTTATAGCCCATTGAACGCCCATGATTCCAGTCAGAATCACCAGGTCTCATTCCCCATCTTCCCCGGCTTCTCTCAAGAGCATTGGAACCTGGTGCTGGACTCAACTGTGACCAGCTGGCTTGGGACCTTCAGCTCAGACCATATGTCCATTGGAGCCACTGGAAGACTGGATTCCTGGGCAGAAAGGACGCTTGTGATTCAGAAGCTAGGCGATTATCTTTCACAGTTTAACACAATGACTCTCCATCCCTCTGCTCAGATGGATCTTCCTTAAGTCTCCCATGCCTTGGTCTGTCAGTCTCTCCATCCCTCATCTCTCGGACAGTCACTCCCTCCATCAGTCACTCATGTCTGCAATCTCCCATCCCTTTGTCGCTCCCTCCATCTCCAGCCTCATCTGCCCCCTCCATCTTACATCACTCCATCAGTCACTGTCTCCACCTCGTGTCCCTCCATCTCCTATCCTCTGATATCTCCCCCTTCTCCAAGATGTTGAGATTGAATGATCAGTATTGCTGCCGTCCCCCCCCCCCCCACCCCCCCCCCCCCCGCCAAAACAGGCCTTCCCGAACGTGAGGGCAGAGATCGCATTGGGAATCTTGCGTGACTCCCTTCCCACCACTTCAGCTGCACCCAAACCCCAGAGTATTAAATACAAATCATCTTCCACTCCCAGCTCCGTGACCCCACTGACCCTCCCTTTATCCAGTTAGTCTACTTGCCTACGTTACTCTTGGCTAGATTTGTTGCCGGGTTTTGGAACGAGAGGTGAAGATGGCCCAGTCACTCACCATTGGATAAGCTGCTGTCCATTGCCTCTTCATTGTCTGCTTCGGCCTCCACCACTCTCAGCTTCTGTTTCTGCATCTCGTGGAGGGCTTTAACATGGAATCGGTTCAGGGTTTCCAGCTCATCCAAAACTGAAAGACAAAATGACAGCATTTGCACAGCTCCAGGGAATTAATTGGGAGGCAGTTGCCCACCACCACCTTCTCTCCAAAAAAGTAGATTGGTCGCCATCTTTCAGGGTGGCATCATGGCTTACTGCTTAGCACTGCTGCCTCACAGAGCCAGGGACCCGGGTTCGATTACAGCCTCGGGCGACCGTCTGTGCGGAGTTTGCACATTCTGCCTGTGTCCGTGTGGGTTTCCTCCCACAGCCCAAAAATGTACAGGTTGGTGGATTGGCCATGCTGAATTGTCCCATAATGCCCAGGGATGTGCAGGTTAGGGTGGATTGGCCGTGCTAAATTGTCCCATAGTGTCCAGGGATGTGCAGGTTAGGGTGGATTGGCCGTGCTGAATTGCCCATAGTGCCCAGGGATGTGCAGGTTAGGGTGGATTGGCCGTGCTGAATTGCCCATAGTGTCCAGGGATGTGCAGGTTAGGGTGGATTGGCCGTGCTGAATTGCCCATAGTGTCCAGGGATGTGCAGGTTAGGGTGGATTGGCCGTGCTGAATTGCCCATAGTGTCCAGGGATGTGCAGGTTAGGGTGGATTGGCCGTGCTGAATTGCCCATAGTGTCCAGGGATGTGCAGGTTAGGGTGGATTGGCCATGCTAAATTGTCCCATAGTGCCCAGGGATGTGCAGGTTAGGGTGGATTGGCCGTGCTAAATTGTCCCATAGTGCCCAGGGATGTGCAGGTTAGGGTGGATTGGCCATCCTAAATTGTCCCATAGTGCCCAGGGATGTACAGGTTAGGGTGGATTGGCCGTGCTAAATTGTCCCATAGTGTCCAGGGATGTGCAGGTTAGGGTGGATTGGCCGTGCTGAATTGCCCATAGTGCCCAGGGATGTGCAGGTTAGGGTGGATTGGCCGTGCTGAATTGCCCATAGTGTCCAGGGATGTTCAGGTTAGGGTGGATTGGCCGTGCTGAATTGCCCATAGTGTCCAGGGATGTGCAGGTTAGGGTGGATTGGCCGTGCTGAATTGCCCATAGTGTCCAGGGATATGCAGGTTAGGGTGGATTGGCCGTGCTAAATTGTCCCATAGTGCCCAGGGATGTGCAGGTTAGGGTGGATTGGCCGTGCTAAATTGTCCCATAGTGCCCAGAGATGTGCAGGTTAGGGTGGATTGGCCGGGCTAAATTGTCCCATAGTGCCCAGGGATGTGCAGGTTAGATGCATTAGTCACAGGGTAAATATAGACTAACGGGATAGGGGAATGGGTTTGGGTTGGATACTCTTCAGAGGGTCTGTTTGGATATGTTGGGCTGAAGGGCCTGTCTGCACACTGTAGGGATTCTATGAAATTTCAGTTTGGTGACGGTAATAGAGGAAACTTCCATAACTTGGTGTACAGAGCCACCCACCGGCCAAAGTTTGAAACAGCAGTATTACAGGAATTGGTTAACGTAATGATTTCTATTGTCAATATTTACACAGGATTGGGTTTTCAGTCCGCTCCGGTGCTCCGTTGGATCACAACCGATCTGCATCTCAACTGCACCTTTACTTCATCTCCCTTGACATTCTTACCCGATGGAAATCTATCCACCCCAGTCTTGAAAGAACCAACTTCTGCAGGTGATGAGAGAGTGGGGTTGTGTTCAATTTAAAATCCCACCTATCGCCAGAGCTCTGCATCACCGAGAGATGTGGACACTTCGAAATGCAGCACATATTAAACAAAAAAAAACCTTGCACTTCACAACCTCAGGGGGTTCCCAATGTACGTCGAAATAAGTGGGTCCTTCCTGAAGTGTATCACTGTTGTGGTGAGAATCCCAGTAGGAATTATGCACATAGCAAGATCGCACAGACAGGAATGTGCTAATGATCAGCAATCTGCTGAGTTTCTGCAATTCGAATGTGATAGCACAGGAACAGCCCATCCACTCTGTGGTGAAAGTGAGGACTGCAGATGCTGGAGATCAGATGAAGGGCTTTTGCCTGAGACTTTCCTGCTCCTCGGATGTTGCTTGACCTGCTGTGCTTTTCCAGCACCACTCTAATCATCCACTCTGTGTCAGTGCTTCACATGAATGTCCTCCCAACCCCCCCGTCACTGTATCGGCCTATCTTTCTACTCCTTTCTCCCTCATGTGCTTAGCCAACCTCCCCCTTCCAATGGGTATATTCATCCCGATTCCTGCCTATTGTTAGCGAGATCCACATTCTCTGGGGAAGAAGGTTTTCCCCCGCAGGATTGATACGTGAGAATCTGACACTTACGGACCCATTTCACACTCTGGAAATGGAGAGATGGTGTTGAAGGTAACAGAATAGTGACTAACAAGAGCCGAGGTATAAGCGAAGAGCATTTATCTCAACACGTTACCTTTAGTGTAGTAGAGCTTTTCTCGGTCTCCATGGATCACAATCCTCTGGAGGAAGTCAGCCACGGCCCCCGTAGCCAGGAACCTCTCGATGAGAGGGAGTGACTCAAAGTACTGGATGTCCAGGGTGAAAGGGTTCGATGGTGTCGGCCAGGTGCAGAGTTCCACTAGCTCAGCCACAATCTCCCAAATCTGTCCACCTGCAGCAAGACAGACAGACAGTGAGAGTGAGGGATGCTGCTCAGGAGGAGGCAAGCAGTTTGAAGGGTCAAGATCAGAGAGGTGCTGGAAAAGCACAGCTAGTCAGGCAGCTTCCGTGGAGCAGGAGAATCGACGTTTCGGGCAAGAGCCCTTCATCGTCCATTCTCCTGCTCCTCGGAAGCTGCCTGACCTGCTGTGCTTTTCCAGCACCACTCTAATCTTGACTCTGATCTCCAGCAACTGCAGTCCTCACTTTGAAAGGCCAAGGAAATGATCAGGAACTGCACAAGGCAATGGAGAAACTGAGAGACATATCGATCTACTCTCAGCCCAGAGGGGTCCACATGGATCAGGAAAATCAAAAGGTCGACTACTGGGCACGATGACACTTTTTAAAAATCTATTCTTTCACGGGTTGAGCCTTCCTGGCTAGGCCAGCATTTGCTGCCCATAATGTGAGCAGGTCTGGGTACCAGACTTTCGGAAGACTATCTAGGCCAATGTAGATCTATAAGACTGATCTCCAGGCTTCCTGGACCACATTAGGAGGACAGATTACACCAATTAGGCCTATAACATAGAAGGCCAGGGGGTGATCTGATCAAAGTGTTCAAGACATTTAACAAGAAGAGACCGGGTGGATGGGTAAACGACTCCCACTGGTTGGGGCTTCTGGAACTGGGAGGCAGAGCCTGAGAATTAGCGGCAGACCGTTCAGGAGAGATGTTAGGCAGCACTTCGACACACAAAGGGAGAGAGGGGTTTGGAACTCTCTTCCGCAAACAGCAGTGGATGCTGGATCAGTTGTTAGTTTTAACTGTGAGATCAGTAAGTTTTTGCGAAGATATTAAAGGATATGGACCAAAAGCAGGTATATGGAGTTAGGCCACAGATCGGCTACGATCGTATTGAACGGTGAAACGGGGTGGAGGGAACTGAATGGCCTACTAATGTTCCAACGTTCCTAACTGCCCCTGAACTCAATCATTGTCAACCAGCTGTCTGTTCGTCTGGAATCCAGATGAGACGGCAAATTTTCCTTCCTAAAGAACCTGGGCGAATGACTTGGGCTTTTTACAATCATCAGTCAGAGGCTAGATTTTATTTGCGTGAATTTAAACACCTCTGCCTGCCACTGTGTCATTTACACAGACTTCAGGGTTACTAGGGCCAAAGACATTATCACTACCACCGATGCTTCCTTCTCAATGGAGCCAAGGTCTGGGTGCTCCAAGGCATGGTAGTCACGGGTCATTTCCTGATACCTCTCCAGTGCCCAGGCCATGTTCGGGGGGTGGGGGGCAGGTGGGTGGTCTGTTTTCTGAGGCCGACAAGCCAGGCGAAGGAGCAGGGCCAAAGGAAAAACCAGTTTAAGAAGATTCACAGGCAAGCAAGCGTTCAAAAGGATTACCATTCTGGTGCCAATCCTGAGTGGAGTTTAGCTTCAGAGGGCTGTCCTTACATGCCCAGTCCCCACCTGTTGCTTTAATGAGATGCTCATGATTGGATCGGATCCACACAAATGGGCACTGGTACTTGGCATAGCAAGCCAACAGAAAGAGGGTACAGTTCAGTTCCTAACAGAGACAAGAAGGTCATTAGGCCACTGCACCCCACACACTCACATACAGACGCACACACTCACACAAACTCTCACACTCACAGACATGCACTCTCACACATGCACAGACTCACACACACACACACACTCTCATACAGACACAAATACACATTCTCACACAGACACCGACTCTCTCAAAGACACACACAGACAGACACACACACACTCTCTGTGACACACATGCACACACACTCTCACAGATACACATACACTCTCTCAGACACAAACACACTGTCTCACAGACACACAAACTATCTCACACACAAATTCACTCTCTCACAGATGCACACACATACATACACTCTCTCTCTCATAGACACACACACTCTCTCACAGACGTACACACATACATACACTCTCTCTCTCACAGACACACATACTCTCTCATAGACACACACACTCTCTCACAGACTGACCCTCTTTCACAGACACACACATCCTCTCACAGAAAGACACGCACACACATTCTCTCACAGACACAGGCACACACTCGCAGATACAGACACACACACTCACACAGACATACACACTCTCTCACAGACACACACTCTCATAGACATACACACGCACACTCTCTCATAAACACACACACACTCTCACTCACAGACTGACCCTCTCTCACAGACACACACTCTCACTCACAGACATACACACACTCTCAGAGACACACACACACACACATTCTCACTCACAGACATATACATCTCTCACAGACTGACCCTCTCTCACAGACACACACTCTCACTCACAGACATACACACACTCTCACAGACATACACACACACACATTCTCACTCACAGACATATACATCTCTCACAGACCGACCTTTCTCACAGACACACACACTCTCACAGATACATGCACTCTCACTCACAGACACACACACACTCCCTCACAGGCACGTGCGCACACATACATGCACACACATACACATTCACTCCCTCAGAGGCATGCACGCGCACACTCCCTCACAGGCACAGACACGCACTACCTCGCACGACCTCACAGACACAATCTCTCTCACAGACAGATACACACACACACTCTCCCTCACACACACTCAAACATGCGCACAATACATACAAACGCACAGACTCACTCACACACGTGTGCACAGATAGATTTACTCACACATGTGCATGCACACAGATTCACACGCGCGCGTGCACACACACTCACACATGCGTGTGCATAGACTCACTCTCATACGCATGTGCACACAGACTCTCACACAAACACATGTGCACACACAGACTCATACAAACATACTGACACACACATGCAAACACATACACACACACACGAACGCGCGAGCACAGACACACACATGCGCATGCACACACAGATTCACTCACACATGCATGTGCACACAGATGCACACACATTCACGTGCACACATAGACTCACACGGTGACTCAGTGGTTAGCACTGCTGCTTCACAGCGCCAGTGTCCCAGGTTCGATGCCAGCCTTGGGTGACTGTCTGTGTGGAGTTTGCACATTCTCTCCATGGCTGCGTGGGTTTCCTCTGGGTGCTCCAGTTTCCTCCCACAGTGAAAAGATGTGCAGGTCAGGTGAATTGGCCATGCTAAATTGTCCGTAGTTGTCAGGCGCATTAATCAGAAGGGGGGTGGGGTTACTCTTCGGAGGGACGGTGTGGACTTGTTGGGCCGAAGGGCCTGTTCCCACACTGTCGGGGAATCTAATCGAATCTAATCACACATGTGCACACACAGACTCTCATACACGTGTGCTCACACAGACACACACACACAAACATGCTCACACAGAATCACTCATACACACAGACTCACACACACACACAGTCTGCAGTTACTCACTGGGAGCGCAATTTCCCGATCACAGGGAGATGCTGGAGGCAGTCCCGCATCAGTGTGCCCACAGCCGCTCATCCTGAGGAAGAAAGGGAAACAAATTATTGATAGGGCGCATGGAAGGAGTGAAGGAAGAACATTATGAACACACGGCAAATGAGCCTGGAGTGTAATAATCAGTCCATTGAGCCTGCTCTGCCATTCAATTTGATCTTGGGTTTCAACTCGCCAGCTTTCTCTTGCTTCCATGAGCTACCACATGTCTGTTTATCTCAGCCTGATGGGATATCCATAACTTCCTGGGCTGGGAATTTCTAAAATTTAAAACACAAGACATGCCAGCTCTAAATGATTGACCCCTTGTTAACACTCAAGTTTTTAGACTCCCTAACCAGCGGAAACAATCTTGCAGCGTCTAACCTGTCATACCCTTGCTCGATAGCAATCCACCCAGTATTTATCACTCTCTTGGCTTCCCAGCAGCAACATCTTTGATTGCATATCCCCTTTCTCTCTCTCTGGGCACTATCTCCATGTAGTCTGTTCACCAATTCACCCTCCTCATCTGCAGAAATACCAATCCTTCCCAGCTTAGTTTGAGTTTCGATATTGGGTCACTCGATTTGAAATGTTTTTCCCTCAATGTTGAGAGAATGAAGGGTTCTGAGGAAGGGTCACTGGACCAGAAACATTACGTCTACCTTCTTCTCCACACATACTGCCAGACATGCTGAGTTTTCCTGACAATTTCTGTTTTGGTTTCTGCTTTCCAGCCTCCATGGTTTTCTTTTCTAATGGCACTGAACAAAGAGACCTTGGGGTGCAGGTTCATAGTTCCTTGAAAGAGGAGTCGCAGGGCAGGACAGGGTAGTGAAGAAGGTGTTTGGTACGCCTGCCTTTATTGGTCAGTGCGTTGAGTACAGGAGTTGGGAGGTCATGACCTAACCGTACAGGACATTGGTTAGGACACTTTTGGAACACTGCGTTCAATTCACGTCTCCCCACTTTAGGAAGGATATTGTGAAACTTGAAAGGGTTCAGAAAAGACTTACAAGGATGTTGCCAGGTTTGGAGGGTTTGACCTGTAGGGAAATAGCCTGGGGCTAATTTCCCTGGAGCATCAGAGACCGAGGGGTAACCTTATAGCGGTTTATAAAATCATGAGGAGCACGCATAGGGTGAATAGCCAAGGTCTTTTTTTCCCAGGATAGGGGAATCCAAAACTAGAGGGCATAGGTTTAAGGTGAGAGGGAAATGATTTAAAAGGGACCGAAGGGGCAACTTTTTCACGCAGAGGGTGGTGCATGTATGGAACGAGTTGCCAGAGGAGGTGGTGGAGGCTGGTACAATTGCAACATTTAAAAGGCATCTGGCTAGATACATTTATAGGAAAGGTTTAGAGGGATATGGGCCAAATACTGGCAAATGGGACCACATTAATTTGGATATCTGGTTGGCAAGGACAGAATGTCCTGGACAGAGTGGATGTTGGGAATATGTTTCCATTAGTAGGAGAGACTAGGACCCAAGGGCACAGCCTTCAAGAAAAGGGAAGATCCTTTCGAATGGAGAGAAGGAGAAACGTCTTCAGCCAGAGAGTTGGGAATCTAAGGCATTGAGTATATTTCAGCCGGAGATAGATAGGTTCCTGAGTATCAAGGGGATTGAGGGTTATGGGGAGAAAGTGGAAGAATAGGGTTGAGAAACTTATCAGGAGAAAGTGAGGACTGCAGATGCTGGAGATCGGAGCTGAAAATGTGTTGCTGGAAAAGCGCAGCAGGTCAGGCAGCATCCAAGGAGCAGGAGAATCCATGTTTCGGGCATGAGCCCTTCTTCAGGAATTCTTCTTCTGAAGAAGGGCTCATGCCCGAAATGTCGATTCTCCTGCTCCTTGGATGCTGCCTGACCTGCTGCGCTTTTCCAGCAATACATTTTCAGTTGAGAAACTGATCAGCCGTGATTGGATAACAGAATAGACTCAATGGGCCTGAATGGCCTAATTTCTGCTCCTACGTCTTATGGATCTGTTTCCACGCTATACATCTCAATAACTCTATTATGAGGTCAGTGACATTCCCACTACCTCCCCCGTTTCGCACGGGGAAATCCTTTGTCTACCTCAACACAGCATCCTACCCAAAACCAAGCGGGTGGAAAGGGAAGGAGAGTGGATAAGATTGGGTAAAATGCAGCTCCTTCTAGAGGTAATTGGAGCTGTGCTCTGAGGCCCTGGGAAAAATGAGCTTGCTTCTGTATTTGGGTGATCCTGTAAAGGGGGTGGGGGCGATGCTGAGTCCAGACCCAGAATTCAGGTAGGAACGCCCTGGAGTGGCGGTTTTTCCTCGTCCACCCTGCAGGTGAATCGGGAATTGTCATAAGGAAGTCCAGGACTTTGTGATATTGACAGGGCAGGCCCAGCAATATTTCAGAAGGTAAAAGGCTGAGCACCAGTTGGATTCTGATAAAGAAAACGGCGACTGCTCCTTCCGATGCTGCACATTCCAAGCTATTTTGGAATTTTCCCAGCACCTTTGCCAACGGCTCCCACTAATCTGAAGCTCCCTGTTGCCTGCCAGTGAATCCGGCCACTGGCATGTGCTGGGTGGATCGGGATGAGTTACAGAGTCATAGACCCTTCGGCCCAACATTGTCCCGAACTAAACTAGTCCCACCTGCCTGCTCCTGGCCCATCTCCCTCCAAACCTTTCCCGTTCATGTCCTGATCCAAATGTCCTTCACACATTGTAACTGTATCTACACCCACCACTCCCTCTGGAAGTTCATTCTGCGCACGAACCGCCCTCTGTGTAAAAACGTTGTCTCTCGTGTCTTATTTAAATCGTTCCTCTCACCTTAAAAATGTGCCCCCTAGTCTTGAAATCCCCCACCCCTAGGGAAAAGACACCTGCCGTTCACCTTATCTATACCCCCCTTTCATGATTTTATAAACCCCTATAAGGTCACCTCTCGACCTCCGACTTCACCCCTCAGCCTCCTGCGCTCCAGTGTTAAAATGTCCCAGTCTGTCCTTATAACTCAAATTAGCTGTACTCCTGATGAAGGGCTTTTGCCCGAAACGTCAATTTTCCTGCTTCTTGGATGCTGTCTGAACTGCTGTGCTTTTCCAGCACCACTCTAATCCCTTCTCTGTACCCAGCAACACGCTGGTAAATGAGGATGGCTTCACCTCTTCTGTGATCGCAGGGACGTCAGCAGAGATTGTTCAGCATAGGGTAACTCGGCGACTCCAAACCCCTCGTCAGGAGAACTGACCAGACTCCCAGGAAAACTAGCCGATCGCCAGCTCTTGAGAGACGGGAAAAGAAAGAGACAGATGGCCTGATTCTTGATTTTTGTCCTTTGTGCATAAAACTACATACAGCGTACTGCAGAGAGACAGAGAGATCTGCTTTCAAAGCTTTCTGTCTTGCACGCTTCAGGATTAATGCAAGAATGCCAAATTCTAAAGGGAACAACAATTTGTGTGATTTGAGATGTGAGTGGTTGAGGCATTGCCATAGAGGGTGCTCCAGGGAACTGCAGCAATTCACCAAAGATCCTTAGGCAGCACCTTCTAAACCCACGGCCATTCCCATCTAGAAGGTCAAGGGCAGCAGATACATGGGAACACTACCCCCCCTACAAGTCACTCGCCATCCTGACTTGGAAATATATCACTGTTTCTTTAGTGCCGTTGGGTCAAAATCTTTGAATTCTTCCCCCCCCCCCCCCTCCCCCCCGCCCCGAAGGGCATTGTGGGTCAACCCACAATACATGGACTGCTGCGATTCAAGATGACAGCTCACCCCACCTTCTCAAGGGGCTACTAGGAACGGGCAATAAATACTGGGCCCAGCCAGCGACGTCCACATCCCACAAATGCTACTGACGCTAGTACAGACCCGCTTTGTCGGGTCTTGTCATTGAGTCTAGAGTCATCCAGCATGAAAAAGGACCCTTTGGCCCAACCAATCTATGCCAACCATAATCCCAAACCAAACTTAGCCTCACCTGCCTGCTCCTGGCCCATATCCTGCCAAACCTTTCCTATTCATGGACTCATCTAAATGTCAGTTAAAAGTTGTAATTGTACCCACATCCAACACTTCCTCAGGAAGTGCATTCCACATGTGAAACACCCTCTGTGTCAAAAGATTTGCCCCGCGTTTCTTTTTAAAATCTCTCTCCTCCCATCTTAAAAAGTATGCCTCCGAGGGAAGAGAAGGCTGTCACTAACCCTATTTATACCCCTTGTTATCTTATAAACCTCTGTAAGGTCACCTCTCGACCTCCGACTTCACCGTTCCCACCAGGAAGGGTCCCTAAAGCTCACACATGTTCCGGATTTACACGGAGGTGCCAAGGAGGCTCAGGAGACACTTACCGAATCCTCATTCACCACAGTCAGCAATAACTCCTCACGTCCCCGCAACCATGGCTGGAAGTATCGGAAACCCTGAGAAAGGAAGGAGAGGAGAGGAAAACAGGAAGAGCCACCCAGATGTCTGATCTCCTGTGACATTCAATCCTCCATCCACAGAACAGGTGGTTTCATAGAATGATGCAGAAAGGCCATTTGGGTCTGCGTTGATCCTCGAAACAGCAGCCCATCCTATCCCCGTAACCCTGCATTTCCCATGGCTAACCCAACCCTAACCTGCACTTCCCTGGGCACTATGGGACAATTTAGCATGGCCAATCCACCCTAACCTGCACATCCCTGGGCACTATGGGACAATTGAGCACGGCCAATCCACCCTAACCTGCACATTTTTGGATTGTGGGAGTAAACCGGAGCACCCGGAGGAAACCCACGCAGACACGGGGAGAATGTGCACACTCCACACAGACAGTCACCCGAGGGTGGAATTGAACCCGGGTTGCTGATGCTTTGAGGCAGCAGTGCTAACTGCTGAGCCACAGCAGGCTCACCTTGGAGGAGCTGGTGTATGAGAGGGTCTAGTATCCGCTCCTGAGAGCTGAGGACCAAGTGTAAGCCTGCACTCCACATCACAATTACTGAGGGAGTGCTGCACGGTCAGAGGGAATGTTTCGCAAATATTAAACTGAGGCCCCAGCCACCTCTCACAGTGCACGCAAACGGTCTCACTGCAATTATTTCAGACAGGGAGAGGGAGTGCTCTCTCTGACGTCCTGGACCAATATTTAGACCCTCAATCAACATCACTAAAAAGATACAGATAATAACATTATCACCCTATGATTATTTATGGGATCTTACTCTGTATGCTCCTGAGCAGATCAGCTGGGATCTCACTGAATGTTGGAGATGCTGCAATGAGTACAATGCAGCTGCTCCAAATCCGACTTCCCACGTGCTCCCGTTTGACTTGACAACAGGGACTACGATTCTGGCACCACAGTGCTCCCCTCACAGTGTTCTGGGAGGGATCTGGGAATGCTAGTCGAGGATTCTCTAAAGGTAAACATGCAGGTTGAGTCCGTGATTAAGAAAGCGAATGCAATGTTGTCATTTATCTCAAGAGGGTTGGAATATAAAAGCACCGTTGTGCTACTGAGCCTTTATAAAGCTCTGATTAGGCCCCATTTGGAGTACTGTGTCCAGTTTTGGTCCCCACACCTCAGGAAGGACATACTGGCACTGGAGCGTGTCCAGCAGAGATTCACACGGATGATCCCTGGAATGGTAGGTCTAACATATGAGGAACGGCTGAGGATCCTGGGATTGTATTCATTGGGGTTTAGAAGATTAAGGGGAGATCTAATAGAAACTTACAAGATAATACATGGCTTGGAGAGGGTGGACGCTGGGAAATTGTTTCTGTTAGGTGAGGAGACTAGGACCCGTGGACACAGCCTTAGAATTAGAAGGGGTAAATTCAGAACAGAAATGCGGAGACGTTTCTTCAGCCAGACAGTGGTGGGCCTGTGGAATTCATTGCCACAGAGTGCAGTGGAGGCTGGGACACTAAATGTCTTCAAGGCAGAGATTGATAAATTCTTGATGTCACAAGGAATTAAAGGCTACGGGGAGAATGTGGGTAAGTGGAGTTGAAATGCCCATCAGCCATGATTGAATGGCGGAGTGGACTCGATGGGCCGAATGGCCTTACTTCCACTCCTATGCCTTATGGTCTTATGGTTTCTGGATGGACAGAGTCCCCGGTCTGCCTCCCCTTACCTGCAGCGACCCCAGTACCACCAAATCAGCGAGGAATTCTTGAATCCTCTTCCCTCCCCTGGTCTGCTCCTAGAAAGACAGCACACACAGGTGTCACAATAGGTTCCATTCACCATTTGTTCCTGTTAATGGCTGTTATGGTATGGCCCCTGGATTCGTGAGCAAGAACTCTCTAGTTTCCAATCCTCCTCTTGCATGTGGAGCTCAATTCATTGCTGCACTTATGGTGTGTAAGCAGCAGTGCAGCTTAAAAGGGGATGCTTTGATGCTTGTCTTCCTTCGGATGAAACGTTAAATGTGAGATCCGAGTTCCCTCTCAGGTGGATGTAAAGGATCCCATTTTTTATTCATTCATGGGATGTGGGCATCACTGGCTGAACCATCACTGCCCATCCCTAACTTTAAGAGACAATCACATTGTTGGAGTCACATGTAGGCCAGACCAAATAAGGGTGGCAGATTTCCTTCCCTAAAGGGCATTCGTGAACCAGATGGTTTTTTTTCCTGACAATTGACAATGGATTCATTAGATTCTTATTTCCAGATGACTATTGAATTCAAATTCCACCAACTGCCAATACACTCAGACCAGATACTCAACTACTACCAATACCCACAAATGGAGCTGCATCAGGACATTATTTAAACAGGCCACAACACACTGCAGCACCCACGAACTACAAGCAGCAAAAGAAAAATACAGCATATTCAAGAACAACGGGTACCCGATATACATAGTCTGCTGATTCTTAAACTACAAACCCAAACCAGAAGACACAACATGCCCAGAGACTCTCGCCACACTACCATACACCACAGACATCTCGGAGATGACTACCAGACTACTCTGGCCCCTTGGCATCATGGTAGCCCACAAACCTATCAACACACGGAAATAGCTACTGATGAACCTAAAGGACCCTGTACCAAAAAACAGCAAATTGAATGTCATTTACAAAGTACCCTGCAAGGACTGCAACAATCACCACATCGGACAGACAGGCAGGAAACTAGCCGCCAGGATACACGAGCACCAACTAGCCACCAAAAGACGGGACCCCATTTACCAAACTCTGAGGAAAGGAACCAGGAATTATATCACCCGCCCAAACTTACAACCATAAGCCATTCATCAGCAATGGATACATTCCCGATGAAGGGCTTATGCCTGAAATGTCAACCCTCCTGCTTCTTGGATGCTGCCTGACCTGCTGTACTTTTCCAGCAACCTACTTAAATCAATCTCATCCCATTTGCCAGCATTTGGCCCATTCATATACCCATTCCCATTCATAGACCCATCCAGGTCATTTTAAATGTTGCCATTGTACCAGCCTTCACCACTTCCTCTGGCAGCTCAGTCCATACACGTACCACCCTCTGCATGAAAAAGGTCCCTTCTAAATCTTAAATCTAAATCTAGATCACCTTAAACCTATGCCCTCTAGTTTTGGACTCCCCTACTCTGGGAACAAAGACCTTGCCTATTTACCCTATCCATGCCCTTCATGATTTGATAAACCTCTATCAGGTCACCCCTCAGCCTCCGATGCTCCAGGGAAAACAGCCCCAGCCTGTTCAGCCTCTCCCTGTAGCTCAAATCCTCCAACCCTGGCAACATCCTTGTAAATCTTTTCTGCATCCTTTCAATTTTCACAACAACTTTCCTATAGTAGGGAGACCAGAATTAAATGCAGTATTCCAAAAGAGGCCTAACCAACATTCTGTACAGCCGCAACATGGTCTCACAACTCCTATACTCAATGCACTGACCAACAAAGGCAAGCATACCAAACGCCTCCTTCACCATCCTTTTTACCTGCGACTCCATTTTCAAGGAACCATGAGCCTGCACTCCAAGGTCTCTTTGTTCAGCAACATTCCCAGGACCTTACCATTAAGGGTATAAGTCCTGCAAGTTTATTTCCCTCAAGATTTGATTTATTTTTGACATCATTCACTTCCACCACCTTCTTGAGCAGGAAGACCACTTGCTGTCGAAAAATGTCCTTCCCCCCCATCCATCCCGTATCTCTTACCTACCAGCTCAAATTGGTGTCCCTCAGTCCCCATATTATTAGCCTACAGAAACACTACTTCTACAGCTTGCTTATCTGAACCTGTCACAATCTGAGACACCTTGATCTGTGACCGCCAATATTCCCTCTGAGCTGTGCAGTAAGCCACTCCGAGGTATGCGCCAATAGAGTGTACCGACGCATGGATATCCAGTTTTGGAAGTCACTGCCACCCATCAGATTTCAGAGGTCCTCTCACGCTGAAACAAGAATTACAAAGAGCATTGGTGACCAACAGTTCCACATTTTCCAGTACTGTCCTGCACTCGAGGCACTGCCTCACGTCAGAGGCTGATGAAATTGGGTTTCTGTATTTTTTGAACTGCTGCACTAGAGATTACAAACTGTCTCTCTCTTCCAGAGATCTGTGATTTCTTCACATACACACTTGCGCAGTTCTCTCTGTTCCTGTTGGCACCCTGTGTCTCCACCACATGCACTATGAAGAACGCCCAACCCTCCGTACACTCCCACCAATCACCCAGAATGTAGGCAGTAATCCTTAGCCCCATGCTGGGGATACCACTCCAGCCTCTCTCATACTCTGAAGGACTTGTTAACATGACCCGTTCACCACAAGAAGCTCCTCACACCAATATGTCCCTTATCTTACCCATCTGTCCATATATTCCTTTAAATTAGTCCCTGCGCTGTGAGTGTTTTGGCAGTGAGCAATTATTGCTCATCCTGAATTGCCCTTCAACTGAGTGCCTTGGTAAGACACTTCAGAGAGCAGCGAGAAAAAAGTGAGGACTGCAGACGCTGGAGATCAGAGTCGGGAGCGTGGTGCTGGAAAAGGACAGCCGGTCAGGCAGCATCCGAGGAGCAGGAGAATCGACGTTTGGAGCATAAGCCCTTCATCAGGCTAGCAGCTAGAGTCAACCTAAATTGCTGAGAGTCTGGAGTCACATGTAGGCCAGACCAGGTAAGGATGGAGGGTTTGCTTCCCTGAAGGACATTACCACAACAAATGGGTTGTTAATGACAACAGGCTGCGGTGACATGGTTGCCAACGTGCTGGCTTTTAATTTCAGATTTTTACTGAATTTAAATGTCACCGTCCACATCACTGACCTGTTCTAGAGTCCCAGCCCAGCAACACTGCCACGAGGCCATCCGCCTTCTTGTTGGTCCAACGTTTAAGATCTTATAACCTTGGCCCCACTTCAAAAAATGCTTCGTTCACTGTAAATACAAGGTGGCCCTGCCCAAGACTGGGAAAGGCAGCTATTCGAATGCAATTGGAAGGAAAAGAGAACGATCAGCGTTTAACAATATCAATAAAAGCATGACCTACCTTTGTGGACGAAGACATACTGATCACTCCTGTGCCTAAAGGGAGAGGCAGAAAAATGAAACTGCAGGAGGAATAGTAAATTATTTTAATTTGAGGGTAGCAGAATCACACACCCAAAAACATTTCCTTATAATTTATAACATGCCAGCACCTTCACAAGGTGGGTTTCATTTATTTACCTGAAGCAGATTGCCCAAAATTAATAATTATTTTGATGTGAACCCCTGTTTGCTTTCAATTGCAACAGGGAAATGAGTGGCTCGGATGGAAGTCTGTGCAAAAGGAGGATAAAACCTGATTTTAAATAAATATGGTGCATGCATTAACTGGGCATGGATCTGCTCTTCGTTAATAAAAAGGAAAGGATGGAGAGAGGATACCCTCGCAACAGGGCCCCGCCTCCCCTAGCAACTGGGCCCCGCCTCCCCTAGCAACTGGGCCCCGCCTCCCCTAGCAACTGGGCCCCGCCTCCCCTAGCAACAGGGCCCCGCCTCCCCTAGCAACAGGGCCCCGCCTCCCCAGCAACTGGGCCCCGCCTCCCCAGCAACTAGGCCCCGTCTCCCCTAACAACAGGGCCCCACCTCCCCTAGCAACAGGGCCCCGCCTCCCCTAGCAACTGGGCCCCGCCTCCCCTAGCAACAGGGCCCCGCCTCTCCAGCAACTGGGCCCCGCCTCCCCTAGCAACTGGGCCCCGCCTCCCCTAGCAACTGGGCCCCGCCTCCCCTAGCAACTGGGCCCCGCCTCCCCTAGCAACTGGGCCCCGCCTCCCCTAGCAACTGGGCCCCGCCTCCGCTAGCAATTGGGCCCCGCCTCCCCTAGCAACTGGGCCCCGCCTCCGCTAGCAACTGGGCCCCGCCTCCCCTAGCAACTGGGCCCCGCCTCCCCTAGCAACTGGGCCCCGCCTCCCCTAGCAACTGGGCCCCGCCTACCCAGCAACTGGGCCCCGCCTCCCCTAGCAACTGGGCCCCGCCTCCCCTAGCAACTGGGCCACGCCTCCCCTAGCAACTGGGCCCCGCCTCCCCTAGCAACTGGGCCCCGTCTCCCCTAGCAAGTAGGCCCCGCCTCCCCTAGCAACTGGGCCCCGCCTCCCCTAGCAACTGGGCCCCGCCTCCCCAGCAACTGGGCCCCGCCTCCCCAGCAACTAGGCCCCGTCTCCCCTAACAACAGGGCCCCACCTCCCCTAGCAACTGGGCCCCGCCTCTCCAGCAACTGAGCCCCGCCTCCCCTAGCAACAGGGCCCCCCTCCCCTAGCAACTGGGCCCCGTTACCCTAGCAACTGGGCCCCGCCTCCCCCAGCAACTGGGCCCCGCCTCCCCTAGCAACTGGGCCCCGCCTCCCCCAGCAACTGGGCCCCGCCTCCCCCAGCAACTGGGCCCCGCCTCCCCTAGCAACTGGGCCCCGCCTCCCCTAGCAACTGGGCCCCGCCTCCCTAGCAACTGGGCCCCGTCTCCCCTAGTAACTATATCCAGCTGGGGAGGACCACGCCAACGAGCACGGCAAAGTTATAAAAGATGGCCCACCCACCCAGCGTTCTTCATTACCACGTGGGAGAATTTATCTCTCCCCTTGTACCTCCATCATTTTATGTGTTTTTTTTCGTGTTTACTCTTGTTTCATAAATCTTGAAATAAAAATTTCCCAGTCTGCCGTCTCCCGCGCCCAACTGTGTCATCTTGTCACAGCGCCTCACTGTGCTGGGAGGACCACATTGCAGCTTGGTGTCACAGCGCCTCACGGTGTCGGGAGGACCACATTGCAGCTTGGTGTCACAGCGCCTCACTGTGTCGGGAGGACCACATTGCAGCTTGGTGTCACAGCGCCTCACTGTGTTGGGAGGACCACATTGCACCTTCGTGTCATTGTGCCTGAAAACAACAAATGCTGGAGATCACAGTGGATCAGACAGAATTCATGGTGAGAGAACAATCTAATGTCTGGATGACTCCTTATTGGTGCCTCAATGTGTTCAGAGGACCAGATTGCAGGCATTGTCAAAGCACCTGCGATAAATTCCTACTTTGAAAATAGATCCAGTCTGACTCAAGATTGGAATATAGACACACTCTAACCTCACACCTTTAATACATTGAGCTGAGATGCCCTCTTTTTTTTTACTAAAACCTTAAGTTATCTCGGGAATGTGATTTGAAAGAAGTTCTGGATTCACAATCCAAAGATGTGCAGAGTAGGTGAATTGGCTGGGCTAAATTGCTCATTGTGTTCAGGGATGTGTATGTTAAGTGCATTAGTCAGGGGTAAATGTACAGTAATAGGATAGGGGAATGAGTCTGGGTGGGTTACTCTTTGGAGTGTCGGTGTGGACTTGTTGGGCCAAATGGCCTGTTTCTCTCTCTACAAGAAAATGCCATCCGGTATTCCCAATTCCTCCGCCTCCGCCGGATCTGCTCCCAGGAGGACCAGTTCCACCACAGAACACACCAGATGGCCTCCTTCTTTAGAGACCGCAATTTCCCTTCCCACGTGGTTAAAGATGCCCTCCAATGCAACTCGTCCACATCCCGCACCGCCGCCCTCAGACCCCACCCCTCCAACCGTAACAAGGACAGAACGCCCCTGGTGCTCACCTTCCACCCTATCAACCTTCGCATAAACCAAGTCATCCACCAACATTTCCGCCACCTCCAAAAAGACCCCACCACCAGGGATATATTTCCCTCCCCACCCCTTTCCGCCTTCCGCAAAGACCGTTCCCTCCGTGACTACCTGGTCAGGTCCACGCCCCCCCCCTACAACCCACCCTCCCATCCTGGCACTTTCCCCTGCCACAGCAGGAACTGTAAAACCTGCACCCACACCTCCTCCCTCACCTCTATCCAAGGCCCTAAAGGAGCCTTCCACATCCATCAAAGTTTTACTTGCACATCCACTAATATCATTTATTGTATCCGTTGCTCCCGATGCGGTCTCCTCTACATTGGGGAGACTGGGCGCCTCCTAGCAGAGCGCTTTAGGGAACACCTCCGGGACATCCGCACCAATCAACCACACCATCCCGTGGCCCAACATTTCAACTCCCCCTCCCACTCTGCCGAGGACATGGAGGTCCTGGGCCTCCTTCACCGCCGCTCCCTCACTACCTGACACCTGGAGGAAGAACGCCTCATCTTCCGCCTCGGAACACTTCAACCCCAGGGCATCAATGTGGACTTCAACAGTTTCCTCATTTCCCCTTCCCCCACCTCACCCTAGTTCCAAACTTCCAGCTCAGCACTGTCCCCATGACTTGTCCGGACTTGTCCTACCTGCCTATCTCCTTTTCCACCTATCCACTCCACCCTCTCCTCCCTGACATATCACCTTCATCCCCTCCCCCACTCACCCATTGTACTCTATGCTACTTTCTCCCCACCCCCACCCTCCTCTAGCTTATCTCTCCACACTTCAGGCTCACTGCCTTTATTCCTGATGAAGGGTTTTTGCCTGAAACATCAATTTCGCTGCTCCTTGGATGCTGCCTGAACTGCTGTGCTCTTCCAGCACCACTAATCCAGAATCTGGTTTCCAGCATCTGCAGTCATTGTTTTTACCTGGCCTGTTTCCACACTCTAGGGATTCTATGATTCTAAAAGATGAAAGACTTAATAGCAATCTAGGTTTGTTCGACATATCATATCAGTTGCATGACACTAAGATCTTGTGCGAAAATTCTGTCTTATGATCCTTCCCCACGAACCACCAGACGAAGGTGCAGTGCTCCGAAAGCTAGTACTTCCAAATAAACCTGTTGGACTCTAATCTGGTATTGTGTGATTTTTCACTCTATTGGGAGGACATTGCAGCCAATTGTCACAGCGCCTCAATGTGTTGGGAGGCCACATTGCAGGCATTTAAAAGCACCTCACTATCGGGAGAACCACATTGCATCTTCATTCACAATGCCTAGATGTGTTGCGTTTTAAAATCGTGATGGAAAAGGATAGGCCAGATCTAAAAGTTGAAGTTCTAAATTGGAGAAAGGCCAATTTTGATGGCATTAGGCAAGAACTTTTGAAAGCTGATTGGAGGCAGATGTTCGCAGGTAAAGGGACGGCTGGAAAATGGGAAGCCTTCAGAAATGAGATAACAAGAATCCAGAGAAAGTATACTCCTGTCAGGGTGAAACGGAAGGCTGCTAGGTATAGGGAATGCTGGATGACTAAAGAAATTGAGGGTTTGGTTAAGAAAAAGAAGGAAGCATATGTCAGGTATAGACAGGATAGATCGAATGAATCCTTAGAAGAGTATAAAGGAAGTAGGAGTATACTTAAGAGGGAAATCAGGAGGGCAAAAAGGGGACATGAGGTAGTGTTGGCAAATAGAATTAAGGAGAATCCAAAGGGTTTTTACAAATATATTAAGGACAAAAGGGTAACTAGGGAGAGAATAGGGCCCCTCAAAGATCAGCAAGGCGACCTTTGTGTGGAGCTGCAGAAAATGGGGGAGATACTAAATGAATATTTTGCATCAGTATTTACTGTGGAAAAAGATATGGAAGATATAGACTGTAAGGAAATAGATGGTAACATCTTGCAAAATGTCCAGATTACAGAGGAGGAAGTGCTGGATATCTTGAAATGGTTAAAGGTGGATAAATCCCCAGGACCTGATCAGGTGTACTCTAGAACTCTGTGGGAAGCTAGAGAAGTGATTGCTGGGCCTCTTGCTGAGATATTTGTATCATCGATAGTCACAGCAGAGGTGACGGAAGACTGTTTAAGAAGGGGGATAAAGACAAGCCAAGGAACTATAGGCTGGTGAGCCTGACCTCGGTGGTGGGCAAGTTGTTGGAGGGAATCCTGAGGGACAGGATGTACATGTATTTGGAAAGGCAAGGACTGATTAGGGATAGTCAACATGGCTTTGTGTGTGGGAAATCATGTCTCACAAACTTGATTTGAGTTTTTTGAAGAAGTAACAAAGAAGATTGATGAGGGCAGAGCAGTAGATGTGATCTATATGGACTTCAAGAAGGTTTTTGACAAGGTTCCCCATGGAAGGCTGATTAGCAAGGTTAGATTTCATGGAATAAAGGGAAAGCCATTTGGATACAGAACTGGCTCAAAGGTAGAAGACAGAGGGTGGTGGTGGAGGGTTGTTTTTCAAACTGGAGGCCTGTGACCAGTGGAGTGGCACAAGGATCGGTGCTGGGTCCTCTACTTTTTGTCATTTACATAAATGATTTGGATGTAAGTATAAGAGGTACCGTTAGTAAGTTTGCAGATGACACCAAAATTGGAGGTGTAGTGGACAGCAAAATGGGTTACCTCAGATCACAACAGGATCTAGACCAGATGGGCCAATGGGCTGAGAAATGGCAGATGGAGTTTAATTCAGATAAATGTGAGGTGCTGCATTTTGGGAAAGCTAATCTTAGCAGGACTTATACACTTAATGGTAAGGGATTAGTGGTGCTGGAAGAGCACAGCAGTTCAGGCAGCATCCAACGAGCAGCAAAATTAACGTTTCGGGCAAAAGCCCTTCATCAGGAATAAAGGCAGTGAGCCTGAAGCATGGAGAGATAAACTGGAGGAGGGTGGGGGTGGGGAGAGAGTAGCATAGAGTACAATGGGTGAGTGGGGGAGGAGATGAAGGTGATAGGTCAAAGAGAAGAGGGTGGAGTGGATAAGTGGAAAAGGAGATAGGCAGGTCGGACAAGTCAAGGAGACAGTAAGTGAGCTGGAAGTTTGAAACTAGAATGAGGTGGGGGAAGGGGAAATGAGGAAGCTGTTGAAGTCCACATTGATGCCCTGGGGTTGAAGTAAGCGAATGTGGCTGTGGTACCGAGTTTGTTTCACAACATGGTTAAAGAGCTTCAGAGCAGAGGAAATGACCTGGGAGTTGCAGTGGGAGAGGGACTCCCTGAGATTCTTGTAGAGAGAGGAGGAAAACTTCTTCAAGGCAGGCATCCTTGCAAGAGGATTCGCAGTAGGGTTAAAATCAACAAGGTAAAAACAATGACTACAGATGCTGAAAATCAAATACTGGATTAGTGGTGCTGGAAGAGCACAGCAGTTCAGTTAATGGTAAGGTCCTAGGGAGTGTTGCTGAACAAAGAGACCTTGGAGTGCAGGTTCATAGCTCCTTGAAAGTGGAGTCGCACATAGATAGGATAGTGAAGAAGGCGTTGGGTATGCTTTCCTTTATTGGTCAGAGTATTGAGTACAGGAGTTGGGAGGTCATGTTGCGGCTGTCAGGACATTGGTTAGGCCACTGTTGGAATATTGCGTGCAATTCTGGTCTCCTTCCTATCGGAAAGATGTTGTGAAACTGGAAAGGGTCCAGAAAAGATTTACAAGGATGTTACCAGGGTTGGAGAATTTGAGCGAGAGGGAGAGGCTGAATAGGCTGGGGCTGTTTTCCCTGGAGCGTCGGAGGCTGAGGGGTGACCTTATAGAGGTTTACAAAATTATGAGGGGCATGGAGAGGGTAAATAGACAAAGTCTTTTCCCTGGGGTTGGGGAGTCCAGAACTAGAGGGCATAGGTTTAGGATGAGAGGGGAAGGATATAAAAGAGACCCAAGGGACGTTTTCACACAGAGGGTGGTACATGTATAGAACGAGCTGCCAGAGGAAGTGGTGGAGGCTGGTACAATTGCAACATTTAAGAGGCTATTGGATGGGTATATGAATAGGAAGGGTTTGGAGGGATATGGGCCGGGTGCTGGCAGGTGGGACTAGACTGGGTTGGGATATCTGGTTGGCGTGGATAGATTGGACCGAAGGGTCTGTTTCTATGCTGTACATCTCTATGACATTCGTACAGCTTGGTGACACAGTGCCCCAGTGTGTTGGGAGGACCTCATTGCAACTTGGTGACAATACTTCAGGCAAAGTGGGTACTGCAGATGCTGGAGATTAGAGTCAAGCCATTTCTGATGAAGGGCTTTTGCCCAAACGTAGAGTCTTCATGCTCCTCGGATATTGTCTGACCTGCTGTGCTTTGCCATCACCACACTAATCTTGACATAATACCTCACTCTATTGGGAAGACATTGCAGCCTGTTGTCACAATGCCTCATTGTGATGGGAGGGCTGTCAGGCAACTCGGTGCTAAGGCACTCCTTGCATTGGGAAGAAGTTCTTGCAGCTTTGTTACGATTATTGCTGGGTGCTACGAGGACGCTTATGTTCATATCTCCCAAACCTGGGACCTTTACCATCTAGAAGAACAAGGGCTAGGAACACCAGCCTCTGCAAATTTCCTCCGAGCCACTCCGCATCCTGACTTGGACATATATCACTGTTCCTACAGTGTTGCTGGGTCAAAATCCTGTAACTGTCTCCCTAATGGCACTATTAAAGAAGGCAGCTCACTACCACCTTCCCCAGGGGCAGTTAGGGATGTGCAAAACGTATTGTAACATTATATTTTTAAGATGTAAACAGAGCATCCATATAATGTCATAGAGATGTACAACACAGAAACAGACCCCTTTAGTCCAACTCGTCATGCCGACCACTTATCCTAAATTAATCTAGTTCAATTTGCTAGCACTTGGCCTATATCCTTCTAAACCCTTCCTATAAATGTACCCATCCAGATGACTCTTAAACGGAAGGCATCTTGAGACACTTCATAGGACTGTGGACAAAATCTGACACCCAGCCACAGAAGTAAATATTATACAATTTATATTTTGTAGCACAATTAATGGCAGGGGGTAACATTGCTCATGTAAAGAGAGAGTGCAGAGACGATAGGCTGAACGTCCTCCTGCAATTCTGTGAAGTTCAAAGTTTGGGAGAAGATTTGTAGCTCGGGTGCTCGTTGTTGTGGTTCTGTTTGCCGAGCTGGGAATTTGTGTTGCAGACGTTTCGTCCCCTGTGCTTCCCAAGCACTGAGGATGTCACCTAGACAGGGGATGAAACGGCTGCAACACAAATTCCCAGCTCAGCGAACAGAACCACAACATTCTGTGAAGTATTTTTACATACTGGGAAGATAGATTGAGTTAGCACTTCAGAAAGAGACACAACAATGTGGACAGATGCACTGCCCCTTAGGCCAGATTTATTTTATAAATTAAACAGGAGGAGGCTTCTGAAAAAGAATTCTCCAAATGATACAGAACCACAAATTGCTTCCATCCATTGCTACCATCTGTAGTCACAGTAACTGGAATATGGCATTGAAGCCGAGGACGCAAGAAGTGGAACAGAGAGAAACAAAGAGCTCTGAATCAGAAAGGGGGTAAAAATTCAGCACGGGTTAGAGGGGGGCACCTCACCAATTCCACACAGGAACTGGGTGCTGAAGCAATGCAGGTTCTCATGATCATTTGTGCAGCGTTAAACCGTTTGGAGCATGAATCAGCCAGCAATCAGCCTGCCCGTGCGGAGAAGAATGGCAGGCCACGGATAAAACTGTCCAGTTTGGTGCGGAACAGTTCACTCTGAATGGGCTCGTTCATACTGCACAGGGGGTTCTTCACCACAAGCTCGACAAAGATCTGGGAGAGAGAAGAAAAGATTAGATTCCAGGCTGTAACTCACTCCCGGGGTATCTGTTATTCTGTTATAAACCACCCTGAACCCCTCGATTAGATCCCAGTCTGTAACTCCCTCCCGGGGTATCTGTTATTCTGTTATAAACCACCCTGAACCCCTCGATTAGATCCCAGTCTGTAACTCCCTCCCGGGGTATCTGTTATTCTGTTATAAACCACCCTGAACCCCTCGATTAGATTCCAGTCTGTAACTCCCTCCCGGGGTATCTGTTATTCTGTATATAACCCACCCTGAACCCCTCGATTAGATCCCAGTCTGTAACTCCCTCCCGGGTATCTGTTATTCTGTATATAACCCACCCTGAACCCCTCGATTAGATCCCAGGCTGTAACTCCCTCCCAGGTATCTGTTATTCCATATTCCACCGCCTATCTCAAAGCACACATCAGCTGATGAAGTAATCTTTCTGAACTGTGGTCACTGATGTAAAATAGGAAACGATGCACTGCGAGTTCCCACAAATATCACTAGGCAATGACGAGATAACCTGCTTTTCTAAAGAAAATAAACACCATCATGGCTTCAGGGCTAAAATATTCTGGATGCCACGAATGGAACTTGTCAATGATAACAAGTCAGGCTGTGAGGCCTACCGCAGCCACTAGAGGGAGGCCTGGTTCAAGGTTTCAGCCGGAAGGCAGCACCTTCAACAGGGCAGCATTCCCTCAGTGCTGCTGCTGCTGCTGCTGGTAACGTAGGCCCAGAGGACATTGGCGAAGCCTCTTCGGGGATACTGCATCCAGTTCGGTTTGTCCGGTTATAGGAAGGATATTATTACGGTGGAGAGGGTTCAGAGGAGATTTACCAGGATGTTGCTGGCAACGGAGGGTTTCAGTTATAGAGAGAGGTTGGAACATTTCTCACTGAAGTGGAGGAGACTGATCTTATAGAGGTTTATAAAAATCAAGATAATGAGAATGGCAGATGGATTTTAAGACTTGGGGCAATGTGGGAGGAGAAATATTTGAAAAAAAGACATGAGGGGCAAATTCTTTACACAGAGGGTGGTTACTGTGTGGAATGAACTTCCTGAGGAAGTGGTGGATGTGGGGACAGTTACAATGTTTAAAAGACATTTGGATAAGTCCATGAATAGGAAAGGTTTGGAGGGATATGGGCCAGGAACAGGCAGGTGGGAGTAGTTTAGTTTGGAGATTATGGTCAGCATGGACTGGTTGGGCCAAAGGGTCCGTTTTCATGCTGTACGATGGGCTTGTGGCCCAGGAGTGGGACTCCAGTGCCTGCCATGCGGTGCTAGAGGTGAAAGGTGGGATGGAACGATGGGACGGGCAGAGTGGTAGTGAGGGGCGCAGTGTGGAAGAGCTCCCCGTGCTGTAGATCTGACTGGGAACGATGGGATGGGGGTTACCCAGGTGGGCAGAGTGGCAGAGAGGGGAGTGGTGTGGAAGAGCTCACCGTGCTGTAGATCTGACTGAGAACATCTCGGATGTTCCCGACCCCAAGGTCCGTGTTCATAACGATTTTAATGCCTGTCGCAGTCTCGTAATAATGTAGCTTGTATTTACTGGTCTGAAAGGACAGGAAGCCGTCACGACTGCACCAAGAGGTTAAGGAGGTTTCACTGCTGTAGCATCGCTAATAACTTCAAGCCATCCCACCTGGTTACCTGCAGTAACATTGCAACATGGCAAACGGCAAGATCTCACAAAGGACAACGGGGCGATGGATTTCTTTGAGGTGTTGCTCGAGGGGTAGATGTGAACTCAGGGTGCCTTCAGATCTTTCTGACCCATCTCAGAGACAGGGTCTAGGGAAAGGAGGCAGCTCCCCCAGGAGTGGAACAGTCCCTCGGTACCGCCTCAGGGTATCAGCTGAGGGAACTGGCTCAAATCTCTGGGGGCTTTCCCCAAACCTGGGATCGGCAGGTTCGGAGGTGGCACAGTCACTGCTGACCCACTCGGAGGATCTGTCCGGCCATGCCAGGCATAGGAGGGAGCAGGAAACCACAGGAGGTGGAGTTGTCTCTGCTGCCCCTTTCACTCCCCCTCCCTGGTAAGGTCATCATTCCCCTGCACCAATGGATGATCACATCTGCTCCTTGATGGGGACAGTGTAGAGAAAGCTTTACTCTGTATCGAACCCTGTCCTGGGAGTGTTTGAAGGGGAACAGTGCAGAGGGAGCTTTACCCTATATGCGACCCCGTGCTGTCCCTGTCCTGGGGGAGTGTTTGATGGGGGTGGGGGGGGGGCGGAAACGGTGTAGAGGGGGGTTTAGTCTGTATCTAACCCCGTGCTAAATCTGTCCTGCGAGTGTTGATTAGATTAGATTAGATTCCCTACAGTGTGGAAACAAGTCCACACTGACCCTCCAAAGAGCAACCCACCCAGACCCATTGCCCTACAATTATCCCTGACTAATGCACCTAACACTATGGGGCAATTTAACATGGCCAATCCACCCTAACCTGCACATCTTTGGTCTGTGGGAGGAAACCGGAGCACCCGAAGGAAACCCACGCAGACACGGGGAGAGTGTGCAAACTCCACCCAGACAGTCGCCCGAGGCGGGAATTGAACCCGGGTCCCTGGCGCTGTGAGGCAGCAGTGCCGCCCCACAGTGTGGAGGGAACTTTACTCTGTACCTAACCCAGCGCTGCTCCTGTTCTGGGGTGTGTTTGAGGGTGGGGAATGGTGTAGAGGGAGCTTTACTCTGTGTAGTGAAGTCTGTCTATTGATGGTGTCAGTGGATTTGCTCAGGCACTCGGCAGCAAAGGATACAAATCGACAGGAGACATCTTGTTCACAAAGGAGCGTATAGAGAACAGCATTCCGTACATCAGCTGGTATTCCTAGAGGAAACACACACTGTGCATCATTCCATTAATTTCACTCACCTTCCCAATCCTGTGGGCTGTTTTCTGATGCCCCATCCACAACTGGAGATCTTTGAAGAGTAACATTAATTGCTAAAGCCCCCAGTCCACTAAACATTTTCGAAAGCCCTGGGGCATCGATGTCAGTGATGAAAATAGCCTTCAGCCAGTCCCGGAGCATCTTCAGTGTCAGCATAACAGCTAATTCTGAGCGTCTGCAGCTCAGTAAAGTAACAAATAAGGTGTTTCAGCTTTTGACTGTTACAGCTAACAGGGGGAGGTGGTTACAGAGATAGGGAGGGGAATAGGCGGCTGGAGGGGGTTACAGAGATAGGGAGGGGGTTACAGAGATAGGGAGGGGGTGTAGGGGCCGGAGGGGGTTACAGAGATAGGGAGGGGGTGTAGGGGCCGGAGGGGGTTACAGAGATAGGGAGGGGGTGTAGGGGCTGGAGGGGGTTACAGAGATAGGGAGGGGGTGTAGGGGCTTACAGAGATAGGGAGGGGGTGTAGGGTGTTACAGAGATAGGAAGGGGGTGTAGGGTGTTACAGAGATAGGGAGGCGTGTCGGGGCTGGAGGAGGTGACAGAGATAGGGAGGGGGTGAAATTGAAAATCAGGATGAGAATTCCCAAAGGAAGGTGCTGCCTGACCAACGATGTAGGGAGCTCGGGCAGGGTGGGGTGAGCCTGGGAAATGGGGCTGGCTACCAGGTGAGACCTCTAGCTTACTGAGTGTCGAACATGGAACACCAGTCAGAATGCATTGGACGAGTCGAGTCTGGAGCAACACAGCTCCTGAAGTATACGTGGGCAAGGCAGCAGCAATTCTGCATCTAGCACAGTCCCACTGGCATCAGCGTGACAATGGGGCAGCTAATCCTCGGCATATCACTCACCTGATCCCTCGAAATTCCAGCATGTTTCTTACGGTTCCACTCGCTGTAATGGAGGCAGACGCCATTCCTGTCGAAGATGTACAGATTGTGGACAGTCATCTGGACGGAAACATAGTACGAGAGTCGGGGACAGAAACAAACCATTTTCTTTAAAGGTACCTTATCCAACAATGGCAGCAGGCTGACTGTGGTCTTGTTGCAGCACCTCCTCCCTGACATCCACTTTCAGATTCCTCCCAAACCGTCCTGGGGTTGGTTTCTGCCCAGTCCCACACAAAAGGACTCCCTCTGCCAGTTTGCTCTTAAATCTTGCCGTCAAAAAGAAATCAGAGCAAACCTCATCTTCTAGACAGTAAATTAACAAGTTACGTCTGAGCAAATTAATTTGGGATCAGCAGGAAGTCCCAAGTGGAATTCTTAAATCGAGACATGAGGAGGGTGTGAAGGCATATGATAACACCAACTGCTGGCAAAGGGCAACGTCAGACTGAAGAGACAGACAGTTAGTTTAAAACTACATTCTCTTTAGTGATTGAAGCCCTTCGTTCTGAGACTTCTGCGACTGCTACAGGAGATTCTCCTCCTGAATCATTTCTGTTAGGTTTAGCAACCTCCCTTCCCCTTCCACACAACCTTGTCACCTCCTTCCTATCTGTCACTCTCACTCTCACACACACACACACACACACACACACACACACCTGAAGTCACATGACACCAGGTTATGGTCCAATAGGTTTATATGAAATCACAAGATGTTGGAGCGCTGCTCCTTGGTCATGCGAGTACCTCACCTGACGTAACACAAGCACTCCGAAAGCTTGAGACGTCACACCTGTTGTCACGTGACTGGCTTCTGACCTTGTCCACCCCTGTCCAACACCGGCACCACCACATCATCCCTCTCAAAGCAGCAGGGGACCACTCTCCCCTCTGGAGTCAGGAAACGCTGGGGCCCAGCCCTACTTTAGGGACTCGAGTATGAAAACAGAGGTCGGTGCCACAGTACTGTGGGCGGGCGGTGGCTCGGTGTGGAGGGAGTCAACACAGCATCAGAGGCTTGCCGCTGAGGGAGCTGCTGCTGCTGCTGAGGAGGTGCCAGCATTGTTTAGATGAGGCGAGACAAGACAGGCCTGAGATCCCTCAGGTGGGCATGAAAGATCCCACAACTGAAAACAAGGAGGTGGGAGGGGCGTTTGTAACCCTTCTTCAGGACACTGACTACTCCACCTCCTGATGCTGCCTGGCTTTTGTGGTTTTCCAACTTCCTGCTTGTCCACCTTGGATTCCAGCATCTGCAGATTTTGTTTTGTCTCTAACCGAGGTGACGCGATGGTAACAGCAGGGGCCCAGGCTGACAGGGCATCTTCCCCTCCCCATCTCTCTCCGCCTTCCACAAGGACTGTTCCCTTTGACAATCCTTGGTTTGCCCCACTCTCCCTGCCAACCCCTCCTGAACCCCCAGGTACCTTCCCGTAAAACTGGAAAAGATGCAAAACCTGCTGGCATACCACCACCCCCCCTCACCTCCACCCAGGGCCCCAAACAGTCCTTCCAAGTGAGACAGATGTTCACCTGTCTTTCCTCCAACCTAGTTTACTGTATCTTGTGCTCCCAATGTGACGTTCTCTACATCAGGGAGACCGAACATGAACTAAGGCAATGGGTTCGCCAAACGTCTCAGCCGGACCTGCAGGGGCTGAACTGGCCTCCCTGGCACCTCCCAGTTTAATTCCCCGTCCCACTCCCTTTTCTGACATGACCATCCTTGGCCTCCTCCGTTGCCACCAAACTGCAAATTGGAGGAACACCACCTCATCTTCCGCCTGGGCAGCCCACAGCCCAGAGGACTAAACATTGAGTTTTCCAATTTCAAATAACCTCCCTCCCCATCCTCTGACTCCCTTCCCAGCCCCTCCCCTCCCACTGCCTTCCACCTCTCCCAGCCAGATCCATTCCTACCACTGATCAACCGGGTCGTACCCCCAACAGGGGAACCTCGATTATCTGATCGTGATGGGTGGGCACTAGTTTGTTAGGATAATTGATTATTCGGTTAATCGATTAAATGCCTTTCCTCTGGGACTCGGAGTTTTTAAAAAGTCTGCTCCCCGTTCAGGAGACTGCAGCAGCACACACCGCCCCACAACCCCGTCCAACACTACCCCCCCACCTGCCACCAACCGTCCAACATGTTCCTACGTCCCCTGACACCACCCCCACCCAACAACACCACAGCACTGCCACTGCCACCCCCACCCCGACCGTCTCCGGGGCAGCCAGACTGGACACCCAAACAGGCAAGACTGCTGCTGCCTTTGTTGGGTAAGTCTCCAAATAGCACATGCGTGTGCGTGCACACAGACACAACTTTTTACTGCAACTTTTTGACAGGTTCCACCTCTGCTCTGTACAGAACAATGTTGGTCAGATTATCTGGGGAAGAGAAGGGTGGCGGGGGCGGGGTGGGGGGGGGTAGGGTTTAAGGTATCCCCCTCTGTCAAACTCCAGGGGAGAGAGAGAGAGGGCGGGAGGACAGTCATTTGGAGGCAGTGCCTGTTTAATCACTGTTGGAAACACGTCTTTGATGTAATGTTTCTATTAGGACCTTGAGGATACTTGCCCTCTATCTGCTGCTTCTCCGCCACCCCCCCCCCCTTCACCCTCACCCCCACCCCCTTCACCCCCACCCCCACCCCCTTCACCCTCACCCCCACCCCCCCACCCCCCACCCCCTGGTCCTGAAGAACGGTCACACCCGAAATGTCCACTTCTCCACCTCCTGATGCTGCCTGGCTTGCTGTGTTCTCCCAGCCTCCTGCTTGTCTACCCCGCCAGCTTGAGGCAGCCACCCAGGGGCTGGCATTCTCCAACAGAGTCAGCGCAGAGGCCAGGAGGTGCACTGGGGACGTGCCAGTCTGTATATAAATGCAATATCTTTCCTCTTCATCTCTCTCTCTCTCTCTCTCTCTCTTTGATTCTTCCACAGCTCCCAAAGCCGAGCAGAGCGCCCCCTGTATGTTTGGAGGAGGAGGAAGAGGCGGCGCAGCAGCTCCTTCCCCCCCCCCTCACTCAGACTCCCCTCCCCAGCCCCGCCACCTACCTCCTTCCGCCTGGACACTCAGGCAAACGCGTTGGGCAGCCCCACCGACCGTGGGCCTTCCTTAAGACCCGTCGCGGCCACCCGGCAATTTAACCAACAAATCCGAACCAATGGGCGTCGGATAACTCCCTTCAAACCGGCTCCCCTTCGCCGCAAGCGGGAGATACCTCACCGTTTCCCGGGCTCCGTGTCATTCCTGCCGTCCCGATCACTCCTCCCTCACACGTACACAGATAACTGGCAATCTCTCTCTTTGGTGGGTGAATGGAGCACAGATATATATATATATTTTTTCAAAAACAGCGGTTTATCCAGTTTGAAGCTACGGGGATTTGTTTATGTATTTTAGTTGGTGTGTTGGATGGGGAAGGCGGGGAGTCAGGCGCTGCGCGAGCCAGGCGGTTGGGTTTGACAGTTGGGGTCCTCCCCGGGGACGCGGCGCCGGGCTGATGACGTGCCGGCGGGCGAGCAGGCGCGCGGTTGCTATGGCGGTTGGGAACGCGGGAAGGCCGAGGCGTCCCCGCCCCCTCCCAGTCCCCCTGGGAAACCCCGAGGGGGCTCACACACGGAGACAGGAGAGGTGAGGGGGAGGGAGAGAGGTGAGGGGGGGGGTGGGGGGAGGGAAAGAGGTGGGGGGGGGAGGGAGAGAGGGGAGGGAGAGAGGGGAGGGAGGTGGGGGAGGGAGAGAGGGGAGGGAGGTGGGGGGAGGGAGAGGAGGAGGGAGGGAGGTGGGGGGAGGGAGAGAGGTGAGGGGGGGGGGAGGGAGAGAGGTGAGGGGGGGGGGAGGGAAAGAGGTGAGGGTGAGGGGGGGGGGAGGGAAAGAGGTGAGGGTGAGGGCGGGGGGAGGGAAAGAGGTGAGGGTGGGGGGGGGAGGGAAAGAGGTGAGGGTGGGGGGGGGGGAGGGAAAGAGGTGAGGGTGGGGGGGGGGAGGGAAAGAGGTGAGGGAGGGGGGAGGGAAAGAGGTGAGGGTGAGGGGGGGGGAGGGAAAGAGGTGAGGGTGGGGGGGGGGAGGGAAAGAGGTGAGGGAGGGGGGGAGGGAAAGAGGTGAGGGGGGGGGGGAGGGAAAGAGGTGAGGGTGAGGGGGGGGGGGAGGGGAAAGAGGTGAGGGAGGGAAAGAGGTGAGGGGGGAGGGAAAGAGGTGAGGGGGGGGGAGGGAAAGAGGTGAGGGTGGGGGGGGGGGAGGGAAAGAGGTGAGGGAGGGGGGGGGGAGGGAAAGAGGTGAGGGTGGGGGGGGGGGGGAGGGAAAGAGGTGAGGGTGGGGGGGGGGAGGGAAAGAGGTGAGGGTGGGGGGGGGGAGGGAAAGAGGTGAGGGAGGGGGGGAGGGAAAGAGGTGAGGGTGAGGGGGGGGAGGGAAAGAGGTGAGGGTGGGGGGGGGGAGGGAAAGAGGTGAGGGAGGGGGGGAGGGAAAGAGGTGAGGGTGAGGGGGGGGAGGGAAAGAGGTGAGGGGGGGGGAGGGAAAGAGGTGAGGGTGAGGGGGGGGAGGAAAGAGGTGAGGGTGAGGGGGGGGAGGGAAAGAGGTGAGGGTGAGGGGGGGGAAGGGAAAGAGGGTGAGGGGGGGGAGGAAAGAGGAGGGTGAGGGGGGGGGGGGAGGGAGGGGGGGGAGGGAAAGAGGTGAGGGGGAGGGAAAGAGGTGAGGGGGAGGGAAAGAGGTGAGGGGGGGGAGGGAAAGAGGTGAGGGTGAGGGGGGGGGAGGGAAAGAGGTGAGGGGGGGGGAGGGAAAGAGGTGAGGGGGGGGGAGGGAAAGAGGTGGGGGGGGGGAGGGAAAGAGGTGAGGGTGAGGGGGGGGGAGGGAAAGAGGTGAGGGAGGGGGGGGAGGGAAAGAGGTGAGGGGGGGGGAGGGAAAGAGGTGAGGGTGAGGGGGGGGGGAGGGAAAGAGGTGAGGGAGGGGGGGGAGGGAAAGAGGTGAGGGAGGGGGGGGGAGGGAAAGAGGTGAGGGGGGGGAGGGAAAGAGGTGAGGGGGGGAGGGAAAGAGGTGAGGGTGAGGGGGGGGGGAGGGAAAGAGGTGGGGGGGGGAGGGAAAGAGGTGGGGGGGGGAGGGAAAGAGGTGAGGGTGAGGGGGAGGGAAAGAGGTGAGGGTGAGGGGGGGGGAGGGAAAGAGGTGAGGGAGGGGGGGGGGAGGGAAAGAGGTGAGGGGGGGGGGAGGGAAAGAGGTGAGGGAGGGGGGGAGGGAAAGTGGTGAGGGTGAGGGGGGGGAGGGAAAGAGGTGAGGGGGGGGGGGAGGGAAAGAGGTGAGGGTGAGGGGGGGGGAGGGAAAGTGGGTGAGGAGGGGGGGAGGGAAAGAGGTGAGGGGGGGAGGGAAAGAGGTGAGGGAGGGGGGGGAGGGAAAGAGGTGGGGGGGGGGGAGGGAAAGAGGTGAGGGGGGGGGGAGGGAAGAGGTGAGGAGGGGGGGAGGGAAAGAGGTGAGGGGGGGGGAGGGAAGGGTGATGGAGGGGGGGGGAGGGAAAGAGGTGAGGGAGGGGGGGAGGGAAAGAGGTGAGGGGTGGGGTAAGAGGTGAGGGGGGGGGGAGGGAAGGGTGAGGGGGGGGGGGGAAGAGGTGAGGGGGGGGAGGGAAGAGGTGAGGGGGGGGAGGGAAGAGGTGAGGGGGGGGAGGGAAGAGGTGGGGGGGGGGAGGGAAGAGGTGGGGGGGGGGGGGGTGGGAAGGGTGGGGTGGGGGGGGGGTGGGGGGGGGGGGGGGGGGGGGGGGGGGGGGGTGGGGGGGGGGGGGGGGGGAGGGGGGGGGGGGGGGGGTGGGGGGGGGGGGGGGGGGGGGGGGTGGGGGGGGGGGGGGGGTGGGGGGGGGGGGGGGGGGGGGGGGGGGGGGTGGGGGGGGGGGGGGGTGGGGGGGGGGGGGGGGGTGGGGGGGGGGGGGGGGTGGGGGGGGGGGGGGGGGGGGGGGGTGGGGGGGGGGGGGGGGGGTGGGGGGGGGGGGGGGGGGGGGGGGGGTGGGGGGGGGGGTGGGGTGGGGGGGGGGGGTGGGGGGGGGGGGGGGGGGGGGGGGGGGGGGGGGGGTGTGGGGGGGGGGAGGGGGGGGGTGGGGGGGGGGTGGTGGGGGGTGGGGGGGGGGTGGGGGGTGGGGGGGGGGGAGGGGGGGGGGGGGAGGGTGGGGGGGGGGGGGGGTGGGGGTGGGGGTGGGGGGGGGGGGGGTGAGGGTGGGGGGGGGGGGGAGGGTGAGGGGGGGGGGGGGTGGGTGGGGGGGGGGTGGGGGTGGGGGGGGGGGGGGGGGGGGGAAGTGGTGGGGGGGGGGGGAGGGAAGAGGTGGAGGGGGGGGGGGGAAGGTGGGGGGGGAGGGAAGAGGTGAGGGGGGGGGGGAGGGGAGAGGTGAGGGGGGGGGGGGGAGGGTGGGGGGGGGGAGGGAAGGGTGAGGGGGGGGGGGAGGTGAGGGGAGGGAGGGGGGGGAGAGTGAGAGGTGAGGAGGGAGGGGTGGGGGTGGGGTGGGGGAGAGACGGGAGAGGTGAGGGGGGGGGGAGACGGGAGAGGTGAGGGGGGGGGGAGACGGGAGAGGTGGGGGGGGGGGGAGACGGGAGAGGTGAGGGGGGGGGGGAGACGGGAGAGGTGAGGGGGGGGGGAGACGGGAGAGGTGAGGGGACGGGGGAGACGGGAGAGGTGAGGGGACGGGGGAGACGGAGAGGTGAGGGGACGGGGGAGACGGGAGAGGTGAGGGGGGGGAGACGGGAGAGGTGAGGGGGGGGGGAGGGAAAGAGGTGAGGGAGGGGGGGGGAGGGAAAGAGGTGAGGGGGGGGGGAGGGAAAGAGGTGAGGGGGGGGGGAGGGAAGAGGTGAGGGGGGGGAGGGAAAGAGGTGAGGGAGGGGGGGGGGAGGGAAAGAGGTGAGGGAGGGGGGGGAGGGAAAGAGGTGAGGGAGGGGGAGGGAAAGAGGTGGGGGGGAGGGAAAGAGGTGAGGGAGGGGGAGGGAAAGAGGTGAGGGGGGGGGGAGAGTGAGAGGTGAGGAGGGTGGGGTGGGGGGAGAGGAGAGGGGGTTGGGGGGGGAGGGTGAGAGGTGAGGGGGGGGAGGGAGGGGTGGGGTGGGGGGAGAGGTGAGAGGGGGTGGGGGGGAGGGTGAGAGGTGAGAGGTGAGGGGGGGGGAGGGAGGGGTGGGTGGGGGGAGAGGTGAGAGGGGGGGTGGGGGGGAGGGGGTGGGGTGGGGGAGAGGTGAGGGGGGTGAGACTGGAGAGGTGAGGGAGTGGGGGGGAGAGACGGGAGAGGTGGGGGAGTGGGGGGGGGAGACGGGAGGGGGGGGGAGACGGGAGAGGTGGGGGAGTGGGGGGGGAGACGGGGGGGGAGACTGGAGAGGTGGGGGAGTGGGGGGGGGAGACAGGAGGGGGGGGGAGACGGGAGAGGTGGGGGAGTGGGGGGGGGGGGAGACGGGAGAGGTGGGGGAGTGGGGGGGGGGGAGACGGGAGAGGTGGGGGAGTGGGGGGGGGAGAAGGGAGAGGTGGGGAGTGGGGGGGGGGAGACGGGAGAGGTGGGGGAGTGGAGGGGGGGAGACGGGAGGGGGGGGGAGAGACGGGAGAGGTGGGGGAGTGGAGGGGGGGAGCGGGAGGGGGGGGGAGACGGGAGAGGTGGGGGAGTGGGGGGGAGAGACGGGTGGGGGGGAGAGACGGGAGAGGTGAGGGGGGGGGGAGACGGGAGAGGTGAGGGGGGGGGAGACGGGAGAGGTGAGGGGGGGGGGAGACGGGAGAGGTGAGGGGGGGGGGGAGACGGGAGAGGTGAGGGGGGGGGGGAGACGGGAGAGGTGAGGGGGGGGGGAGACGGGAGAGGTGAGGGGGGGGGGAGACGGGAGAGGTGAGGGGGGGGGAGACGGGAGAGGTGAGGGGGGGGGGAGACGGGAGAGGTGAGGGGAGGGGGGAGACGGGAGAGGTGAGGGGGGGGGAGACGGGAGAGGTGAGGGGGGGGAGGGAAAGAGGTGAGGGAGGGGGGGGGAGGGAAAGAGGTGAGGGAGGGGGGGGGAGGGAAAGAGGTGAGGGAGGGGGGGGGGAGGGAAAGAGGTGAGGGGGGGGGGGGAGGGAAAGAGGTGAGGGAGGGGGGGGGGGAGGGAAAGAGGTGAGGGGGGGGGAGGGAAAGAGGTGGGGGGGGGAGGGAAAGAGGTGAGGGGGGGGAGGGAAAGAGGTGAGGGAGGGGGGGAGGGAAGAGGTGAGGGAGGGGGAGGGAAAGAGGTGGGGGGGAGGGAAAGAGGTGAGGGAGGGGGAGGGAAAGAGGTGAGGGTGAGGGGGGGGAGGGAAAGAGGTGAGGGAGGGGGGGGAGGGAAAGAGGTGAGGGGGGGGGGAGGGAAAGAGGTGAGGGGGGGGGGGAGGGGAAAGAGGTGAGGGGGGGGGGAGGGAAAGAGGTGAGGGGGGGGAGGGAAAGAGGTGGGGGGGGGAGGGAAAGAGGTGAAGGAGGGGGGGGGAGGGAAAGAGGTGAGGGGGGGGAGGGAAAGAGGTGAGGAGGGGGGGGGAGGGAAAGAGGTGAGGGGGGGGGAGGGAAAGAGGTGAGGGGGGGGGAAAGAGGTGAGGGAGGTGGGGGGGAGGGAAAGAGGTGAGGGGGGGGGAGGGAAAGAGGTGAGGGGGGGGGGAGGGAAAGAGGTGAGGGGGGGGAGGGAAAGAGGTGGGGGGGGAGGGAAAGAGGTGAAGAGGAGGGGGGGGGAGGGAAGAGGTGAGGGGGGGAGGGAAAGAGGTGAGGGAGGGGGGGGGAGGGAAAGAGGTGAGGGGGGGGGGGAGGGAAAGAGGTGAGGGGGGGGGGGGAAAGAGGTGAGGGAGGTGGGGGGAGGGGAAGAGGTGAGGGGGGGGGAGGGAAAGAGGTGAGGGGGGGGGAGGGAAGAGGTGAGGGAGGGGGGGGAGAGTGAGAGGTGAGGAGGGAGGGGTGGGGTGGGGGAGAGGTGAGAGGGGGGTGGGGGGGAGGGAGAGAGGGTGAGGGGGGGGGGAGGGGGGGGGTGGGGGTGGGGGGGGAGGGAGAGGTGAGGGTGGGGGGGGGGAGGGATGGGGTGGGGGGGAGAGGTGAGGGGGGTGGGGGGGAGGGTGAGAGGTGAGGGGGGGGAGGGAGGGGTGGGGTGGGGGGGAGAGGTGAGAGGGGGTGGGGGGGAGGGTGAGAGGTGAGGGGGGGGGGGGGGGGTGGGGTGGGGGGAGAGGTGAGAGGGGGGTGGGGGGGAGGGGTGGGGTGGGGGGAGAGGTGAGGGGGGTGAGACTGGAGAGGTGGGGGAGTGGGGGGGAGACGGGAGAGGTGGGGGAGTGGGGGGGGAGACGGGAGGGGGGGGGAGACGGGAGAGGTGGGGGAGTGGGGGGGGAGACGGGGGGGGGAGACTGGAGAGGTGGGGGAGTGGGGGGGGGAGACGGGAGAGGTGGGGGGGGGGAGACAGGAGGGGGGGGGAGACGGGAGAGGTGGGGGGGGGGAGACGGGAGAGGTGGGGGAGTGGGGGGGGGGAGACGGGAGAGGTGGGGGAGTGGAGGGGGGGAGACGGGAGGGGGGGGAGACGGGAGAGGTGGGGGAGTGGGGGGAGAGACGGGTGGGGGGGAGAGACGGGAGAGGTGAGGGGGGGGGGAGACGGGAGAGGTGAGGGGGGGGGGGAGACGGGAGAGGTGAGGGGGGGGGGGGAGACGGGAGAGGTGAGGGGGGGGGGAGACGGGAGAGGTGAGGGGGGGGGGGGAGACGGGAGAGGTGAGGGGGGGGGGAGACGGGAGAGGTGAGGGGGGGGGGAGACGGGAGAGGTGAGGGGAGGGGGGAGACGGGAGAGGTGAGGGGGTGGGGGGAGAGACGGGAGAGGTGAGGGGAGGGAGGGAGAGGTGAGGGGAGGGAGGGAGAGGTGAGGGGGGTGGGGGGAGGGAGGGAGAGGTGAGGGGGGTGGGGGGAGGGAGGGAGAGGTGAGGGGGGTGGGGGGAGGGAGGGAGAGGTGAGGGGGGTGGGGGGAGGGAGGGAGAGGTGAGGGGGGTGGGGGGAGGGAGGGAGAGGTGAGGGGGTGGGG